>NW_026934853.1:0-6136 GCF_032062105.1 Saccostrea cuccullata
CCATGAATCCCAAGATCACACAGCAGGGGAAACAGAACACACTCAAGTTCACAGAGCATGGGTTACATAAAAGGCACACACCGAAGATCACTAGGCATGGGTAAAGTATAACTCACGGCGTTTTGATGAACACAAGCCAACACCCAGTATAAATAACTGACCAGACGAGTATACGTTGATAAAAATAGCAACAAGTACAACTTAGTGACAAATAGTGCGAAAATGAAATAAACGATAATTTCTAACGCCCAAATAAAGATAACGTTTACCAAATCCTGTGCAATAAGCTAATGAGACAATGTCACTTGTGGCAAAAACAATAGGCTACTGTTTAGCTTCATCGTTACACATTATGTTTAGTCCAACCGTGTTTCATGATGTCATCTTGAAACCCCTCCCCTTTCCAACCTCGTTTTAAAAAGCGGAGCAAAGATTGGCAAATTTAGCCTGAGAACTCAATCACTTTACATATTGCGTAGCAAGATTAAGAGCTCCCATAGCAAATACGCCTTAAAATATACCAAGAATGCTCTTCTCGTATTATTTTAGAAAATATATGAATATTAATCATTAATTTTAATTATAAAAATGAATGTTCATTTAATTTTGAAAATTAAAAACATTAATTTTTTAAGAATATTTTTTTAAGAATCAAGATTGTAATAATAATGTATGGAATTATAATCATTCTAAAACAGTTTAATACACATTTAGTAATAAGTGTTAGTTTCCTTGGTATAAGTACTCGGTTCATGCATTTCTACAATAAGACTTATATTTTAGCAAAGTTAGTTGTAAAATCGCATATATTTATAAATCTTAAAGAAACAATTTATTCCATTTGAATATAAAATCAAAAAGATAACTGATTTTATCTCAGAAAAGTACATGTATGTTGCATTTCAATTACTGTCCATGAATTTCTTGATTGTCTCCCAGAACATTCTCTGCCCCGTTTTATTTTCCGTCCACTCGACATGAGGTATAGACTTGAGGAGCACTTTCAGGGACCTGTTGATGTGCTCGGAGTGAATATCCTCCAACAACACTAGAAAAAGCTTATGACCGTCCCCGTCTGCCAGGGTGTGACTCGCCAGAGCTGTTTCATACTTACACCACTGATCATCCAAAAAATTATTGGAGAGAACCAACATTAACTTCCTGCTCGTGTCGATACTTTCGAGAATGTCCTCTACATAAACTCCCCCTGGAATGATATCTCTTTCGTGTAGGCAGAGTTTATATTTGTGGTTTCTTTCAAGCATTCGAACCAGTTCCGACATGATCCATTTTCTGTCGTTTGTGTTGTAAGCAATAAAAGCATCATATAAAAATTCTTCATCATTTGTAAACCTTTTGTATCCCGATGGTTTTCTATTTTTGCAAATGTATATATAATATTTGATATCCCAGCGAAATTTTCTCAAAAGAACTGTAGTGAAAATCAGAACTGACAAAAGTCCACAGGAAATAAAGGCTAAAATGATATACGGATTTATTTTGTGACACTCCGAAACTGGATCAAAGTTTGATAGGCTTTTCTCCTTTAACTCAGATGGAGAATTGCAAATATAGTTTTTTGGGTACCCAATCGCTCTCTGTTTGTTGTTTTCTATCCACACTCTGAACCATTCCAGCTGGCATCCACAATCAAAGGGATTAAATGATACATCAAGAAAGAAATCTTTCTTCTGCCAGAGATCAGGTGTCAAAAATGTTTTATTGATATTACTCAAACTATTGTTTTGAAGAACTAATGTATTGAAAAGGGACAAATTTTGATAAATGTCTCCTTGAATTTCCTTAATTTTATTAAAGCTGTAATCAATATATGTCAAGTTTGTAAAATCATTAAGAGGAGTCATCTGGCTTATTCCACCATTAATAATTGTCAAGGATATCAATTGTTTCAGAGGTTGCAGCACTTTCCTAAGATCAGTTTTAGAAAAATCGGTATTCTTTATTATCAAAACCTTAAGATTTGGACATGTTTCTAACATATATCTGAATTCCTTATCTTTTATGTCCAGAATTCGTTCCATGGACAGTGTTTGAAGAGATTTCGAACTTAACGCATCTTTCCGCAACACAACTCCACGTAGATTACCTATGATAAGAGTTTGTAGATGACGCATACAAGCAAAGGAAAACATGGTGATTTCCGGGAAAAGATTCAGTGAAATGTTTAAAAAAGTTACTTGTTGGAGGCAGTGACATTGAACATTAAAATTTTTTGTATGCGTCAAATTATTGTTTGCCATATACAGTTTTTTAAGGTTTGGAAATGCTGGTGTCGTGCTATTCAAACAGAAATCGGGGAGAGTTTCAAAATTATTTTTTGTGAAATTCAGCTCTTCTAAAGTATCCATTTGAATAGGTGGTTTGTGATAATCAAATATGTAATAACCAAATATGAAGTTGCTTCCAAAATCTAATTTCCTGAGGTTTGATAATTTTCTAAAAGAGAAAAAGGCAAAATATCGCATACGACAGGATCGTATTACAATTTCTTCCAGCCCCATTAACCAATCTGTAGAAAATATATTATTCCGAAGAAACGGGTGTAATTCAGTATATAACTCAGTGCCAGACATATTTAGCACTTTCACATTTGATCTTCCAAGTTGTCGTACACCATTGTATATATCTATTAAATGTAAGTCATTATAAGCTAAGTCAATGCTAACCAGGCTTTGTAAATCCTCAAAGGAATCTTCTGACATATTCCTTATTTGACAATGATCTAACATTAAGTTTGTAATATTTAAATGGCGGATAGAGTTGAATGTGTCGTTCAATAGATATGAGAAATTATTTCCTGACAATATCAAAGTGTTAACACTCCTCGGCAATCCATCTGGGATAACCACAAGGTTTCTATTGGAACAATCCGCGGTAAGTCTGTCTGGACAAAAGCATACGCTACCAGGACAAAAAGTCTTTTTTGCTTCCCCCTGAACGATGATCATAACGATAACCAGCATTCGGAGAACAAAGGACTCCATTTTTCTCTATAAAGAGTAAAGAGAAATCTAAACTATCTACATATGGCTATGAATTAGAGTCATTCTTAGATAACGAATAAGCAATGAAGTCGTTATAATATTTGACTGTATTATTTAATATTTGAATTAAAACGCTTGTCTTGGTCAAGAGAAACATTTAACAATGCTGGGTTATAGCTAACATTACCTTGCAGTATCATATTAAGGCAAACAATTTGTTTATGTTAAAACGTTTATAATGAAGGAATGATGCAAGTAATAAACAATGGTTTCCGTTTTATAGAAACCTGGTTTTGTTGAAAAATTTAAATGAACTTCATACATACCTTGTAGGTATTTATCTGAAATATAATTATGTCATAGATAATTCAACAAAGTTTGAATTTCTCTGTTATCTCTGAACTTATCCACGATTTATAAACAGGTCAGTACTCAAAAATATTATATCTATTTACATAAGTCTCATACAAAATTTCAGAAATCAATGGTTTAGATTCAAATTTGAAAACAGTCGACCTTGTTAATCATATATAAATAAAAACATTCCTCATTAATTAAGTGGTTCTTTTTCAAATTATATTTTTTCCTCATAATTTAAGTACACCTATTTCATTTTGATTTGTTAGTCAATAACTTTCATGACATTTTTTCATAATATTTTAAAGCTTGAGTATTATGAGTACACGTACAACTGGTGTATTCGCTCGGATGGCGCAGTATATAGCATGTACTTTAGAATTGCAGAGTTGATCCTTACTTTCCGATTTCATTCTCGCTGCAACACGAGGAGACATGTCCTTTGGATGTAACCATTAAGTTAAACATAGATGGCATGAGAAAGATACCTCACTGCTCAAAGCGTTTGTGCCACATGAATCCAAAATTGCAGCGCTCTTAAAGCAAGTGATTTCGTGTCAGCATAAGTGAAACTTCTGGAAAGGATGTTAAACAAACAAACAAATAAATAAATACACGATTTGTTTTTGTCATTCTTGACTAAATAGTTAAATATCACATACCTTGATTATTCCTACTGCGTAGCTAGTATTTAAACGGTTCAATGTCTTATCAATTCAAATTTACAGCTCCTTCAAAGACTTATCAACACAATATATATATAGATTAAAACTGGGCGAAAAACGAACGCTATTTTGCCACAAATTAAAAACATCTCAATTCTGAAAACTTTTCTTTGATCAAAAATGTTTACTTTATGTAAATCTCCACAAATTGCAATCATCACCAGAGATTGAATTCAGTTCGGCTTTATTATGGAACATATACACCCTAACGTAAAAAAATATAAATTAATTCTTTACACTTTAAAAACATCTATGTGTACATGAGTGGAGATTTACTTCATTAATTGCTATCATCAAAGTGTGCGCAAAATATACATTCTTCAGTCAACAAAACAAACATAGAACAAAGATCTGTTATTTCATTGATAATACATTTTTTGACATTTTCGCATCTTTCCAAGATTTTTCTGAAACCAATTCACTCAACGGTCATATTAAAGGAGTCTAATAATCTTACAAGTCATATAGAACAGAATTCGGCATACTGTAAATCACTTATTCGCGAGAACTTTATTTTCGCGTAATTACGCGAGACGGTGTGCTCGCGAAAATTTGATTCTCTCGTATATTGGCATTCCTTAAGATTATTTATAGCAATAACTACAATTCGTGAAAATTTTTCCTCGATAATCAAGAGTCAATGTTTATCTCGCGAAAATAAAGTGCGGAAATTTAGTGATGTACAGTATATCCATTACATACGAGTCAGACTTGACTTAATGAAATATTTGTTATAATTTTTGTTTGTTTTTTTTTTGACAAAATAATGCATTAAATGCATTCTCGATTATTATATTTTTTTGCATGAAGCATTGCAATTTTTATGCATTATTTCCTCAAATCCCTCTTCCTGAATGTCCATTTAAGATACTTTAATTTCATTATCCTTAATTTTACAGGAAATATTATGCTTAATTGCTGTCACTCATTTTAAGGAGATAAAACTAACCAAAAAAAAAAAAAAAAAAAATTAATGCCTGGATCGTTTGTTTGTTTTTTTCCACCTCTTTTGCATTTAAATGAGGCACAAAAATATTTTCTAAATTTCAAGATTATTAACGTTCTATGATTTTCAAAAGTTTACATTTTTGCTGTTATCCTTGTAAATGTGAAAAGCTTTTTAAAAACTTTTTTTTCCATGAGCGCCAACTGAGTACAATGACATTGTTTGACATTGCGAACAGAAATGCATTTTTAGATAACATATAAAGCTTAATAGAACTATTCTGAACCTTGTTATATTTTCACTTTAATCTGTAAAGAGGTTGATTCACTAATTTCATAAAATGGCCCGGTCCAAATACATGTACCAATGAACTAAAGTGTTATAATCTCCTACAAGAAAGGTCTATATTCGGTAATAACAAATATTTGCTACCCCTCCCCCCCCCAAATCAAACTTTGACGACGCGCCTATGCTAAGGCTGTCCGAAAAATATCAAACGGTTCAAACTGTAGTACACCCATTCTCAATATAAGGGCACAAATGCCTCTCTGATTTTTAAAAAAAAATGAAGATAACAGTTTTTCTATCAATTATCTTTGAAAGATGGTATCTGAAGATTTCGTTACAAGTTTTCATTTCATCAAATTTTAATACATTGAATAATGACAAGACGTTAAAGTAGGGGATGATTTTATTTAGAAATGTAGCTGGAAATGTACGTTACTCTTTCTGCAATGTCCAAATAGGTCTACAAAAAAAAATGTAGTCATTAAAAATCACAATTGGAATATATCTCATCTTAACACCAACATCCTACCAACTCTGTCAGCAACATATTCTCTCATCATACGAACTTGCCTTTGATTTTTCCTTTCAAAAAACACAGGTTAATTTTTTTATCCAGATGTATAAAACATTTTTTTATAATATATGCTTTGAATTCTTCTCTCTGTTTTGATTAGAGCTGATCAGTTTGGAATCTTTTTATTTTCTATAGATATTGGACCTTAACATGTACATGAATTAAAATTCTTTTTTGCAGTTACTGTCTTTTTTAACCATCCATGTCGATTTAGAAAACTACGTAAATACAACGACATTTC
>NW_026934854.1:0-6227 GCF_032062105.1 Saccostrea cuccullata
TGTCTTGAAAACTGGCAAGTCCCGAAAGCACACTTGAAAGCCACGCGCGATTGGTTTACGCTCTGCGCGCCTTACATATGTTTTTGTTTACATTTGTATGCCCTTGAGCTGCTATCCTTCCCAATTTTTAAGCCATCATAAAAATCAGCCTTTCCATATTTTATGTTCAATATTAAGATAAAATTTAATTTTTCGATTTTTTAAATATTTATTGATAGGAATTTTGTTACTTTTTTCTTTGTTTGGTTGGTTTCTTTCTTTCTTTTTTATTTATTTATTTTTTTTTTTTTTTTTTTTTAATCCAGTTTACATTAAAACCAAAAATCTGAATTAAACCTACCCCACTATATACATATTTAACAATGTATAAAAAAAACCCAAAAAGAAACAGACAAACAAAAATGAAATAAAATTTTATATTTTTTTTAAATCAATTTTAAAAGGGTTAAATCACAATTGTTGAATGGAGATAAAAACTAACTTTGTCATAGTTTTTCCAATTTTTCCCTTTTAAAAGCAGCATTCAATGTTTTATTGTTTGTACACACACACTCTCTCTCTCTCTCTCTCTCTATCTGAATAAGCAAGATGTATTCATATTTCTGCATAATGTGACTAATAAATACAATTAATCTGTCATTTGTACGTGAAATCAAAAGACATCAGTTTTTTCTTATTTCCCCCTTTTTTTATAATCAGTGTTATCAATGCATTTGTGTTATTTCTACACTGCTGAATGAATGTGTGTAAGGGGGTTTTTTGTTTGTTTGTTTTGTTTCGTGTGTGTGCGAGACACTCGCTTGTTCATTAAAATTAATACGACTGCAAACTGCCGTAATGTTATTCCTGTGTACTTTCCTAAATACAATAAATTTAATATTTCCCCAGTAATATCCCACCCTTTTTCAGAGGTTTCTTATGTGAAAACCGAAGTAGATTACCCTGTGTTTTATAATTTATATTTATTGTTACGTTTCTTTGGATTCATGAAGGCATCTTTTCTAAAGTTTTGGTGGGGGAAAAAGGCCGTTTGTGTTTGTCTAAAAAGGATAGGCTTAGGCTCTCTCGCCACGGATACGTCTGGCAAGCTGGATATCCTTTTTGGGATAATGGTCACTCTCTTGGCATGGAAGCAAAAGGGTATCCTCAAAAAGTCCGACAAGGTAGGCCTCGCTGGCTTCCTGGAGGGCCAGACGGCTGACTCTGGAAACGCAATGGGTTTTGAAATCTTGAGCATTTCACGGACAAGGCGCTGGAATGGGAGTTTCCTGAGAGCAATTCGGTGTTTTTGGTATCTCCTGATTCAGGAAAACAGTTCCTGGCCTGTATCTTTGAGGTTTCTTAACGCCACCGGTGGCTGGTGCCTCTAGGGTCCTTGGTAGCCAGCTTTTCGTGGGGCTTTGCCTCCTGTAGTTTTTCTTCAGTTGCTTGGGGGCCCATTTCCCCGGGTTCAGAAAAACTAACCCGAGCTCGTTGCAAAGCAACAGTGGTCTTGTGGAGCTAGGAAAAGAGAAATGACCTTGAGTCAAGGTCATGTCACATTCTAATGATAAAGCAATCTCTTAAGGGTAGATATCATCTTATTATGTTTTACTATTAAAAAAGTGATGTAAAGGAATTTTGCGACCTTGACCTTGTAAAAATACCTTTGGGTACACCATACACAAGATGGTGATGAGCATCCCCCTTTTTGTGTGCTACTGTATTGACAAATTCACACATATTTTTTTCAAACAATCTCCGTAAAATTCTTATCCAAAATACCTTGATTCAAGGCCATAACAAACTTATGATTTAAGCCATCCTTTTTTAGATGGCCCTTTTAAGCTAATATAAGTGTAAAAAGTTATGGTCAATTTTAAGCAATGTTTAAATTTTGGAAAAGCCATAAACTTAAAGTTCATGAAAATTACATTTTATATTTTATAAAGGGTTTGTACATGACATTGTGATGTTTGTGTAATTGAAAGCCCTATCTCTCCTCATTAAAAAAGTTATGATCAAGCCTCAAGGTCTTTTTAAAAATCAGTGTTTTTAGAAAAGGTTGTTTAGGTAATTCACGGGAAAAAAATAAAAGCCCTATTCTTCTCAGTCAAAAGGTATGAGTATTGTTAAGTTTTTAAAAAGAGGTCAAACTTCAGGGTCAAAGGGTAAAAAATTAGTGAATTTTAAAAGGGTTGTCACAATTAATACATTTTTAAAAAAGGAAGTTTAAAAGCTATGGTAAATTTTAAAAGAATGTTTTTTTTTTTAAAGTAGGTCAACTCCAAGTAAGGTCACGGGTCAAAAATCACAGTATATTTGAAAATCAAGTACAAATAATCTCATGTGAAATATAAAAGCCCTTTTTCAACTCATTCAATAGTTATTATCAAGTTTAAATTCTGTGACAGATGGACAGACTGGCTACAAAAAGGGTTTAATGCCCAAAAAAAAATAAATACATGTAATTTGAACATGATAGATTGAGAAGTAGAATAATTAAAAAAATTACACAATAGAATATTTTAAATATAAATCGGGTTTTCCCACATAATTTTCCTTAAAGACTTATTAATACATATTATTCAAGAACATGCAATACATTTCTTTAGGAAAGAAACCGGTCATTTCGATGAGATGTCTCGTTGGGGTTTGGTATAAAAGGTTTTAATTGCCTGATTCCACCTCTTTTTTTTTTTTTAAACGTTTTTTGCGCTGCTAGTGATTTATATTGTTTAAAAAAAATTTAATTTTATAAAAGAATTATTTTTAATGCTTATTTTTGACATATGCTTAAGTTATTAACCTATCAAATTGAGTTTAAATAAAAAAAAAGGAATTTTACTAAGTATTTATTAAGATAAAATTTCCCTACATCAAAGAGCGTCTGACTTGTATGTTATGATAAAAGGGTAAATGTTTTAATTGAAATTTGAGTGAATCCCGTATGTTGTATGAGGGGGTTTTAACCCCCGTACTATCCCGGACTGAACATTAGATGTACAGGACATTCCTTCATCAAGAAAATATATTTTTACTCGGTATTCCGAGTTAC
The DNA here is from genome assembly GCF_032062105.1 of Saccostrea cuccullata. NCBI lineage: Eukaryota > Metazoa > Mollusca > Bivalvia > Ostreida > Ostreidae > Saccostrea > Saccostrea cuccullata. The sequence continues at coordinate 3,038 of NW_026934854.1, forward strand.
CAAAACGTTTGTGTGTGTGTCGGTGTTGAGCTTTTAAACTTTTTTTGTTTTCTGTGTTATTTGATTTATTTTTAAAAAAAACAAACTTTAACTTTTTATTGCTTGACTTTGTTTAATAAATTTTCATCACAAGTTCACTTGTGTTAATTTAACCAAATATATTCTATTAAAATAATGATTCCATCTTTTTGAATTTTAAATTGCTTGAAATATAGTGTAAAAATCCAGAATGAAAAAAATGAATGTTAGAAATGAAATTATTAAAAGTGTCAGAAAAGCATTGCAAAATTCCGGAAATCAAACGCAAAAAACGTCCCCCCCCCCCCCCTTACCCAAAAAATAATAATTATACACTTGATGCTCGAATGAACATTTAATGGGACAAATTTTAGAAATTTAAAAAGTTTATATATAGGAAAGTTTAGTGATGCATACTAATCTTTTTTTTCATTTATTTGACGACCTGTGAATAAAAAAAAAATGGTATGATTGTTTGGGTTTAAAATTATAATAGGTTATGGATTAATCATGGATTTCAAAAACCCTTCCTGACCTTACGTACCTAAAAACTAACCAACTGACATTCTTGACTCTGAAGGAAAACGTATCATTTGAGGGAAGGGGGGTTTCGTATCGCGATGAGAGGAAATTTAATTATCTCTTTTAGTCCAATAAACACGAAAGAAAGGCTTGGGAAAATTTGTATGCAACTACTGGCTTTTTTTAGAAACAATTTTAATTTGTTAAAAAAAACTAATTATTCATTTTTTTCTCTGTATTCTGAAATTTGGAAGTATATATTTTGGGGGGTCTTCCGTATAAAACAGCATGTATTTATTACCATCATGCCCGTAAAATCGTTCATAGTGATATTCTTTTTATTGAGGAAATAAAAGGAATACATTTGGGACAATGCAAATTTTAAGTTATGTATCAATTATCAAATTCCAAGTTGCTTCATTTTCGATTTTCATGAGAATTGGAAACGTCACTTCCACTTACAATTTACTGTGCAATGTTTATAGGTATTTGCTAATTTAAACAACATCGCAGATTTTTCTGATATAAAGCAGTTAGAATAACTTGATATAGGCCCGTATACATGTTACATTGCAATTATTCAAAGTGGAGGGGGAGACGGGGCCTAAAAAAACGTCGTACTACGTGTGTCCTTTTCCCAAAAATAGAATCATCCGCACAAATCAAAAACAAGTTGCAGTATTGATATCCCCAATTTTTTTAAATAATGAGACTATAATGGACTTCACAAGGGTGAATTGAACATGTTAATGGTACATGTGCAATTAAAATTTATCAAAATTGGCAGAGTTATCGATAGGTCATCCTGTGTCACCCTTCAGTGTAAACCCATAACTGTCCATAGATCCTCAGCAGATGAGAAAAGCGCGCGTAAACGCAGCACCTTTTATTCATTGTCAAAGAATAAAACCGACATTCAAAACTTTTAAATCATGTTCAAGAAAACCTTAAAATTTTGTATGAAAAACTTACGATTAGCGCAAATGACATGTTTTTTTGATCTTTAAACAGACTTAATAAAAATCAAAAAGCGGTAATGTTGACCTCACGAATGTATACAGTTCAATGCGCGATCATAAACGGGTTTCATAACCATGTGATAACTGTACACACAAAACATGCACACTGTACACACGAAAATTTCGGGTCCGAGGAAAATTCACGATGCATGAATTGAATGACAGTGAATTATCTTAAGCTTGAATTTTTTTTAAAATAAATAATGCTACATTGAATATTAATACTTAAAAGTATTTTTCCTCTCCCGTCTTGTTCTTCACACTAAACCAGGGGGAAAATTTTTTGAATAATCTGTATGACATCCAGCTAGAGAATAGTTTTAAAAAATTTTTTTCAACAAAGTTTAACATTCAATTTAGCTAGGTATTTATTTTACCGTTAATTTTAGTTATACGTGTTATACGCGTACGCATATAGAATTCTTCTTCACTTGCCGTATAAAATCATTACCTGTACATGGACTATAAAGTTTTCTGCTCATTAATAAAACATGACTAGAACAAAATAACGTTTTCATGAGATCAATAAGATGCAAAGAAAATTTTAAATCGATAATCATATCGAAATATTTACCGTTTTTTAAGTTATAAAGCAAAAACTTTGAGCGCCTTTGACCCCAATTTGAGGGGGAGCCCTTTTTTAAAGATGTCAAATGATAGATCTTAAAATTATGCACAATATTTTAAACATGTCTTAACAAATTATTTTTAGTTTGAAAGATAATAAGGAAATAATTAAATTTTTCGCTTTTAGGCATTCTTATTTTTGACCCCACTAGCACCGTTTTGAGCGCAAAAAGAAAAAGAAAAAACCCATGTGCACAACTTCAATTCTTCTAGTATTTAAATGCGTAAATTTTTTGTCCAGCTTTTGTGTTTCTGAGCCTTTTTTGGAAACAAAAGCCCAAATTTTCAATTAAAGGGAAATAATCAAAAGCGGAAGGGAATTTTTGAAATGTATGAAAACATTTAAATTGAGTTTTGTAAAGTAAAAACTCTAAAATTTGAGTGAAATCCGTTAAGAAATAGCATTACGAGGTCTCAAAGTTGGCGTCTAGGAAAAAAAAAAAAAATAATAAAAAATCTTTCCATCAGAATCAGTAGAAGGTCTTCCGCCTGAGCGGAAGACCTTGAATACAAGGGCAGTGTAGAATAGTTTTATGGGTTTCCCTGGCTCGTGAATATTTTTTGATCAAGCTTCAAGATCAGGGGACAAAGGGGTTTGTGATTGGTTGGGATCTAGAAAGCCCCGTGATTAGCCCTTGTGGGGGCTTTGATTGGTCTTAGCTGAAATCATTTCAATCCACCTTTTTGCACAGAATTTGTACTTTGTTAAAATCAATGTTTTGCTGTTTTAAAAAAGAATTTTAACAGACCCGCTGGCTGAAAAAAAAAAAAAAGTACAGTCACAGTAAAACAATAAACCGTAAAAACAACATTTGCACTCACTTAAAATATTAATTCATTATTATTTTTAATTGTTATTAATTATGATATCACATATAAACTTTCCTTATTTATTTCTTAAACCTTATTTTTATTTTAAAGGGGTTCATGTGCTTTTTCCATGGGAATACATAAAATTTAATAAATGAAATAAACAAGAGTTTTATGGCTCTTTACTGGTTAGC
>NW_026934855.1:0-6160 GCF_032062105.1 Saccostrea cuccullata
CAAGAAAACATTACAGGGCTTGGATATCACATATCTGCTGGACATAATATTACCGTTGACGTAAACTAAGTGAATAACAGGTCTGGACGATTTCTAAATATGGAAGTCAAGAACGATAACCGAAAGTTGCTAAAAATGTTCATCAAGTACACGTAATTATTTTTCTGTCCAATAAGACAACAGCATTTTTACACACCCCAAACATTTTTTAAAAGAACAAAAAGATAACACGTGCTTTTGTATTTTTCCTCAAAAAGATTTTTTAGCAAAAAATCTGTAGAAGTAAGATGAAAACTTTCGAAGAATAAGGTATTCCCCACATATTTACCGTGAACAACCTTGACATTTTTATCTCGGTAAAGAAAAAAAAAATATTGCACGATAGAATCTAAACTTTTACAGAGGTATAGATCGCACCAGCAAGTTTTTATCAAGTTCAATTATAACATTTACCAGAATATATTGTATATTGGTAAATTTGGTAAATATAATTTTGCTTAGCCGTCCGATTTACATCGATAATGCTTAAATTTCATATGTATAGATCAACTCAAACAAGTGTTTATCGTATGGACTATACACATATAGATTTAAATTATCACGGGTTTCATGAGCGCCGAATACTTAGCTATGCTGACTGGGCATAAGGTAAGGCGTATAACGTGGAGAAAAGAGAATCCTGTAATTATACAAGAATGCGTTTTATCCCAATATCTTACCTCGCATATCAGAAACTGCATGGACTATTTTGTATTAAACACTCAAAAATAATAAAGACATATCTTTTCGATAAGATTTTTATGTCTGACTCTCAAAACTGGAAATTTACCGTATTTAAATCAAATTTTTAACGTGAGTTAAAACTTTTGGGATTGCTACCTCCTAGAGACAGATTTTTATTTATCCCACTTAAAAACGTATTCTAAGCTTTCAAGTCGTGTTTGTTCACGGTAGAATTGTCATAAATATCATATTATTCCCAAATGCGCATAAAGTTTACAAAAAGTTTGTTCTAAAAAAATCTTTTCAGCAAAAAACTTAAAAACCACGTGTTTTTTTTATTTTCTTATGGGTTTGTCTAAATGGATTAATGCCGTGTTTATTTTGTGTATTAATAGCAATTCACGGTTATCGTTCTTGACTTCCTTATTTAGAAATCGTCTAGACCTGAATAATGAAAACCTAAGATAGAAAAAAATTAAGGTCCTAGATATAGGGAATCCCAATCATTCAACTGGCGTTATATATATTATGGAATTAGTAGAAGATTACGACAAGCGGTGGGCCAGATATAAGAAAGAATACGTATTTAAAGATTAATATTTGATACACCAGAAGGGAAAAAAAAAGAATTAAATAGAGTACATGATCAGTATGTACTGGTCCCTGCATGCTGAAAAGCAAGTATCAACATTGTCTTCGTTTGTAAGGTTCATTAAGTATATTGTACATTCTGTAAATTATATTTTTTAAAAAGTTGGATTTAATTCTATAAGTCATAATCCAACTTTCACTAATAGTTTCCTTTCTAATGAAAAAAATTCTTAAAATCATATGTCAGTTTCGAATATTTTGTAATATACCAAACAACTAAAATGTATTGCATAACAGTACCAACCGGACACAACCTAAAAGAAAGCGAAAATGGAGCGCACCCCGGGTTCGCTCTCTGGGTCCGCTTCGGGTTCGCTCAAGGTCCGCTAGGGTTAACCCCGAGCAAACCCGGAGCGCACCAGAAGCGAACCCGTAGCGTACCCAGAGCGAACCCAAAGCGGGCCAAGAGAGCGAACCCCAAATTTAGTAGCGGTCCCAGGGAGCGAACGCGCGTTCGGTATTTCTTTACAGAGCTGTCAATCAGGATAAGTGATTAACCAATCAGCGCGTCAACCAATCAAAATAGCATATTGATCTGTTGATTGGGATAAGAGATCGAAACTGTTGATTGAATTCGATATAAATCCAAACATTATACATACAAGCAAAACGTGTCAATGTACAGTGTAAATTTATTATGATAATTAAGATATTATTTTATATTTATTCATTTCAATTCTCCTAGTTGTATTTTATATTTATATATTTATTTTTCTTTAATTAAAGCAATTAATATAAATTATTATATATTTTTTTTCCACGTAGAATGATAAATGATTATTTACGTATTTATTTTCTTTAGTTTTTTTAAACCAGTATTTAAAGTCCATGGGTTAATAAATTGGGTAAATACATCAGTCAATCCGTAAAAAAGGAAATTCATAATTGGTATTACATTTTACTGACAAAAAATGGAGATAAGAAAAAAAGTTCGTCTTTGACAATTAATGTAAAATTTCATCATCTCTATATAGATACTTAGAGTACAAGAATATTTACATGCCCATCATTCAATTATTTTATTTCAATTTTCTCAATTTACGTGTTCCTTTAAATCATTCGAAATTCACATCAAAATTATTGATCTTCTTAATTGGGCATGAAAAAATTACATGTACATCTTCCTGCATATTTTTTTAAACAAATAGCTGCAGCCGGCTTATAGAAAACAATTCGAGTATTGGGATTTAGGACCTCTCTCTCTCTCTCTCTCTCTCTCTCTCTCTCTCTCTCTCTCTTGATGTTTTCTGTATTTATTTATATCTAAATATTGAGAAATATTTTTTAAAGATAATTTTTAATTTTTAATTTCATTAATGTGTGTGACGTAGGGGGATATATCAATTTATTCTTAGCGGACCGGGAGAACAATTATTATTTATCATTTAATTTTTTTCACTCTGTTTAAAATAATACTCGCTCCATAATTCTGAGCGTGAAAAAGATCTGATATAATTTTTTTTTTGAAAATGTCCGGTAAATATTTATCACGATTTTTTAATGTTTAACTACTATAAATGAAACCTAAATATATCACGTGTTCAAAACGTTACATGTAATTTATAGATGCGATATCATAATTCACGTGTTTGGCAAAGATTTCAGCTACGATTTAGCAAAACTTAAGGAAAAGGAAATATAATTTCAAAATACATAACGCATGAATTTAAAAGGTATTTTGTTTAAATGCTAACGTCCGTTTTACTTATACACCATTCGATACATTGAAAATTAATTTAACACCTTTTTCTTCCTCTTCTGTTTTTGTTTTCACGTTATAAATAAAGAAAAGTAAATGCCTATTAACCTGCTGTTAAATAACTGAGAACTTTTCGGGATCGAAATTCTGAGATCGGAGAAATCAAGAAAATCAATTAGACATGTAAATCTACGTCGAATGTACAGTTGAATTTGGAAAATTTATCAATGTTCTCCATAATGTCATTATTTACTTGTACAGTGTACAAGTATCGATCACCGCATAAACAACAATGATCGATCCACAATCCCATTACTGTATCGGAATACACAAGGGGCGGGGCTTACTGGCGGAGAGCTTAAAGCGGGGTCCGCTTCACGCATCAGTGCGTAAAGCGGTCCCAGAAAGCGAACGCCGGGTTCGCTCTAGCGGACCCAGAGCTGACCCAGAGCGAACGCGGAGAGCACACAACGTGCACCAAGAGCGGCCAAAAAATTTCTGAAAGGGAACCCGAAGCGGACCCCTAGCGAACCCGGGGTCCGCTTTGGGTTCGCACTGGTGTTAGGTTGTGTTCGGTCGGTACTGTACCATATGCATATCTATAAAGGATTCCGAAATTTCATCAAAATCCTTACAAACAAAGATACATAGTGGGTTCCAGTAAATGTTCATCAAAGCCTCTTTCTTTACTCCTCACTAAAATATTAACAGCAGTGAATCAGAAACTTTAAGAGTACTGTGCAACAATATATTCAAGAAGTGGTGTAAATCAGATGTGTGTACTTAAAAATTCCAAAAATTGGAAAATTAAAATCACAAGATTTTACAAAAATCAACAGCTTAAACACTTACGACTTTTCAACTATAAACATTACCATTTCCCATGATAGAAAAAAAAGTCTAGGCTTTTTGATATCATCAACAGCTGCTTTTCCAGTAAAAATGGAATAAAAATTTACTTACCATTTCACAGGTCATTTACAAAATTAATTTGTTAAAAATCCTTCTGAATGTACACACAATCAATCTGAAGTTGACAATAACATGATGTTTGAGTTTCTGATTGACAATGTCTATGTGGTTTTTGGATACCAGGTCTTCCAACAATCTGTTGGAATCACGAATCACTATAGGTAACAATTGTGCCCCGATATTAATAGACCTTTTTGTATTCATATAAAGCAGAATTTAAAGCAAAATCTTATACGTGAAAAGTAGAAAACATTTGCTGTGGCCTTCAACATTTAGATACTAGTACGAGGGTTGTCCCGCAAACATATTCAATATCTTCAGGACTGTAAAGTTAATAAGGGCACACATCATGATCAACATTTTTTTTAATCATGCCTAAAAATTTCAATGAAATATCTCTATAAATAAAATTTTCCTCTCAGATAAACGAATCTAACAAATCAGCTGTCGATGCAACACTGACAACGTCAAAACGTATTCCGTAGTGTTTGTGAATTTGTTCTGGAAACTGTGCCTCTAAAATAACAATTTAAGGACAAAATCCAACATCATAAACCTAATTGATAGAATTATTTAATAGCAGTCTTCAGGTAGACCTATGACTTCCCGCTCTCGTCTTTTCAGCTCGTCTTTATATAAGTGGTCTATTTTCTGCTATTGCATAAACAGTCAAGTCCCTTCTACTAGAGATAATCCTGTTTCTCATAGTTATATTTGTATCTTGTCATCGTTAACATCTCTTTTCCCTATGTAAGGAGTCCTATTCCGCTCAACATAGTGTTGCTTGATAGTTTGGTGCTCCACATTACCGCTTAACGTCACCATTGTTGACGTCTAATTCAAAGCGCTTTGGCACATATCGTCATATATTTGTCATTAATGATGTCAAATAAATGAAATTTTAAACACGAGTACACCGATTTATAGAGAATTTATGTAGGTAAAATTGTTAACATTATCTTGCCGTATAGCCTGCTAACAAAGAGAATTCATTGACAATGCTATTTGTAAACTTAAAAAAAATTGTCGTGCGCCGACCACCGATATTTAACATCCTTTAAATGCTGTTTTTATTTGCATACGACATCACAAGCCCAAAATATTTTGTCAAAATATCTAAAAGATGATTTTCCAATAGCATGCAAAAAATCATCAGTTTTGGTTGAATAGTACTTGAACTATTCAAGAAGTTAGCGTTTTTCCGGTACAAACCTATATTGACGACGTATTGTAATTAACATCGGTTATTTTGATTCTTATGTCGATAAGACATATCCCGCTGAGCTTGAGATAAAAGATATCAAAGAGTCCGACACACCTGTCTCATATTTGGATATGATACTTGAAAAAGACGTAAATGGTAATCTTACGAACAAGCTCTATGAAAAACGTGATGACTTTAACTTTTCAATCATCAACTTCCTTTACTTATGCAGCGATATACCTTCATAACCTGCATACGGAGTTTATATCCCTTGGTTGATTCGATAGGCAAGAACATGTTCTACGTAAACTATGTTAATTCTAAAACGAGATAAATTATTGACAAACAAGTTGATAAACAAGAAAATCAATGAGAGATCTTTAATAGACCAACGCATGTCTGCCACAAGGCCTCGGTTTCTAACTGAAAGACGCCCTACTTTTACTTCAGAATCAATTATGTGTAGATCTCACATACTTGCAGTTAGCAGCTTTTATGAATGCATCAGGCAAAGAAGTCTGTGTTTGTGTATTTTCATATGCGTGAAAATACAATGAACAACATTCTAGTCGAAAATCATATCTTCAGTTTAAATAAGTTTCATGTTCACGAAAGTAAAAAAGAATTCTTTACTTAACTCTTACATTGGAGTTCCTAAATGTGCAGTGATTGAGGAAAACGCAAATTTTGTCACACGTGACAATTTACTGGTATACATTTTTTCAACCTTGATACATGTAATAATATCAGTGAACACTCGCCCGTTATGCAAATTATCCCATGTTTCCCACTATCGTTGCTGCCCTGGCATACTATACTAACTAGACAGTGATTCCTTAAATATAAAAAATGATTGTATATGCATACATATACATTGCATTAGTAACGTTACAAAAACATAGTCACGTTCA
>NW_026934856.1:0-6222 GCF_032062105.1 Saccostrea cuccullata
TATTTACTTCTATCAATATGTAAAAGGATGAGATTAATAATTAATACGGAAACTATAACAAAAAAAACATCCGAGTAACCGGGTACTCGATCGGAAGATTAAGCGAGTAACCGGTCAATAAAACTCGTCCGAATTGCCAACACTAATATATATATATATATATATATATATATATATATATATTTTATATATATATATATATATATATATATATATATATATATTTTGAAAATTATTTTAGATAAATAAAAACACAGAGAACGAGTAAAACATAAGCGCTTTCATTTCTTCTTCATGATGTTTTACAATACTCATGGTAACGTCTATTATGACGTCATAATACAGACCCTGAGACGTGCTACTACCCCACACGCTCGCTGCACGAACGGTACACGAACGCTACACGGTTTGCACGAAACGCTGCACGGTTTACACGAAACGCTACACAGTTTGCACGAAACGCTACACGGTTTACACGAAACGCTTTGCACGAAAGGCTGCACGGTTTACACGAAAGGCTGCACGAAACGCTTTGTACACGTTTCTCACACGCTTTGTACACGATTCTCGCACGTTTTGGCCTCGGTTTGGATTTTCTACTCGGAATATCTCGGGCTTTATTATGGTTTTATCATTAATTAAATGTAAATCTTTCACAAAGCCACATTAAGTAGCTGTTTAAATTAAATATCAGTACACTAGTATTATATTAACCGATAGAAATATTTAATAGTTTGACAGCTGTAATTAATTAATAAATATTTATTTATTTATCCAACTGTTTAAAAACGGAATGCCGATATTACGAATGACTGTTTGATAAAATACATTTTTTTAATATATTAGTCATTCATTTCAATGTAATATTTTTACGAGTACAATTTAATAAATTGAACACAAATTCGATTTCTTTCTGCAGGAATATGAACTCATTGATTCAGATAATATTGATTATATTGTGTTTGTTTTCCGTAGGCAGATTATTTTTCTTGATTTTGATCTAGTAATAAAATTTGCTTTAATCTATTCTTATTAATTTCTCTTTTTACATGAAGCATATAACATCAGTATACCCATCATACTGTAAAATCTTTCATTTCAAAAACCGACTAAAAGTATGTATATGTGTACAATGTACATTAATCAATAGTCGCGTGTACATACAGTGTATATCGATCTTTACACCGGCATTCAGTTATATTATAAGAAAACTGAAATATCTTAGATGAAATAAAAAGTACGTGATTTATACAACAAATAATATACAAATATCTTAGATGAAATGAAAAGTACGTGATTTATAAAAACAAAAAATACACAATTATTCATGTTTTACTTCTAAGCTTTTCTTACATGATATTCATGAAAAAAACTACCAAATCAGTCCTGTTCATTTTACTGTTTACGGCTAGAAATTCGGATTTACAAATAAGAGATGATATCCGCTGATTTATACGTTGTACCCATGAAATATTTATAGAACCATTTTATTTAAAAAGATAAAATCCAGTCGTATTTTCAGGTGTTATGAAGCCGTAAACTCAACATGTACATAGAGCAAAACAGGTTTTCAGATGCCATGACTGCAGCCCGTGATCGCTGTTGTAAATGACCTTGATCACAGTTGAAAGGCGGAAAGAAGATTCCAATACATTTTTAAGGGGTGTATCTGTACACATGTTAAACAAAGGATTTGAAAAAGAATAGAAAATTAAGAATTTATTTAAAATAAAATAAGATTGAAAGCTACAACAAAAAATGAAAGACTGTACTAGTAATTTAATTTACCCCCCCCCCCCCTAATTTCTTAACATGTGGTCGTCAGTGCATGTGAATTAAAATTATAAAATCCATTTATTTGACAATACTGAGCAACAAGTTTTACGTATTAAATGACACATCGTTACAAAACTTTCTTTCACGTACTCTAAATGTAAAGAAAAGCGGAGTCTTGATATATTTCTGCTTTAAATTAAAAAAAAATACCGGTATTTCTTTCTTTCTTTGAGAAAAAAATATTTAAGAAGCCATGATCGCGTTGATAGTATATTGAATTTAATTCCTTTAGAATTGTTGTACATAGTTTATTAATTTGAACACATTTTCTTCAGAAGGAAAAGAAAACAAACAAATATGTATTATACATTACCGTGTAATGTCATTTTGTTGTTCCATTTTTTTTTAATTTTACTCCTAAAATATCACAAGCATAACTAATTCAAAAATAAAATATTAATACATTTTGACATCCTGACCCATCGATAGCCATATTTAAAATGAAATGACTTCCGAATGAATCTTACACGATTCTTGCACGAAAGTCACACGTTTCTCTCACGGTTCTTACACGAAAGTCGCACGTTTCTCACACGCTTTTCGCACGCTCGCTGCACGGTTTGCACGAAACGCTTTGGAGCTTACACGAAACGCTGCACGGTTTACACGAAACGCTACACAGTTTGCACGAAACGCTGCACGGTTTACACGAAACGCTTCACGGTTTGTCTTTGATTGACGTCATATTTTCCCGTACTTTCACAGAACAATGCATTAACAAAGCATACAATAACAAAGCAATAAATGTGACTCGTAACATAATTTACATGTAAAGAAACAATTCTTTTACATTAAACTATTTAATTTAGGTTTGAAAGTCCTTATAAAATGTCTTTCTTTATCACGTCTTTCAATTGTGTTAGAGTTGTGCAGTTTATAAAATGGAAAGACAGTAAAAGTTCTATTTCCGCACACGTCTAAGTGTTCACTGACTTTGAGTTTGCGATATTGCGGTACGTTTATTTGTTGTTTGTGTACTCTGATCCTTTCCCGTAAGGCACTTCCCGTCTCGCCGATATATAGTTCCCCGCAACCGGAACATGTTATAACGTATATAACATTTCTAGTTTGACATGACATGTTATTTATTACCAGTAAACTGTTTCCCGTTAAAGTTGAAACTTTGTCCTTGTCGTATGTATGGGCAGGTACCACAACGCGGATCCTGGCACTTGGTCACATGAAATTCTGTCGTTTCTTTAAAAGAGGACTTTGTGAGAATTCGTCTGAGGTTCTTCGGCTGCCTCCTACTGTTTATGAATTTCCGATTTTTAAATATTTTAGACATAGTTTCGTCGGTTTTCAAAACGTCGTTGAGTTGGTAAACAATCGGTGCAACGTTTGTATTCTGGGGATTATGGGTCGTTACTAAAGGCAAGATCCTGGAATCCGTCTTGTTTTGTTGCACAGGGTTGAGGAGGTCCTCTCTGTCTAAATCCATGGCTTTTTTAATAGCATTATCAATAATTTTTTTGGGATAACTTTGTTTCCTTAATACTCTTTCAGTTCTTGTAGTCTTTGTATTTTGGTTGTTTCCTTATTTACGATGGTGCATATTCTCCTTGCTAAATTATAAGGGATGGCTCGTTTTCGTATGCCGTGGATGGCACGAATTAAAATGAAGGTACTGATGCGTGTCTGTTGGCTTGTAATAGATATCTGTCAAAATGACATCGTTTTCCTTAATTACCATGATGTCCAGAAATGGAATTCTATCTGTACTTTCCTCCGCTGTAAATCTTATATCAGGATTAAGTTCATTCAGTAATGTTTTAAAGGTAGACAATTCGTTGTTACTGTATTTCCAAACAATAAAACAGTCGTCCAGATATCTTTTCCAGTTGTTAGTAATATAAAGTTTCACCTCTTCGTTGAACTGCTCTTCCACTTTCTTATACATTTTTTCTTCTAAGTATCCTAATGTTAATGTGGCATATGTAGGGGCCATCTTTGTGCCCATAGCACATAATAATAATATCAATTCATAATAACGAATAGTCAAGAATTAAGGACCGATATTAAAGAATATACAAGAAAATTGAGACTAGCGGAATATTTTAATAAAGAAAACGAGAGTGATTCAGATTCAGAATATTGGAAGAAGACCTCGTAACGCAACAAATCTCACTTTAACCCTAAAAAAGGACGAAACGAAATTCTAGATGTTGTTTGTGAGACATTAAATACTTTGCCGCTGAATAAAAACAAAAACCAAAAAATAAAATGGAATCTAACAAAAGAAGAGAAGAATGCACTTCAATCATTGTCGAATGATGAATCCATTGTTATAAAAGAAGCGGACAAAGGTGGCGCAATTGTAATCATGGATTCTAATTTTTATAAAGTTCATATAATGAACATGCTATCGAATACGGAGTACTACGAAGAAATTCCAAACAACAACGACAAAAAAACAATGCAAAAAATTAAGAATCTTTTGAAACGCCATAAAACTACATCAAGTTTAACAGAGAAAGAGGAAGACTTCTTAACGAATTATGAATACAGTGAAAGCATTTTTTATGGACTACCAAAGATTCATAAATCTAGACAAATAAAAGAGGCTATCAAATCCCAGTGCTCGGAATACATAATCTGTCCCTATCCAGAAGATCTCACATTTCGACCAATAGTAGGTGGGCCATCGGCACCAACACAGAGACTTAGTCATCTACTAGACATTCTTCTAAAACCGTTATGTTCTGGAGTCAAAAGTTATGTACGAGATGACTTTGATTTTCTACGTCATTTACCCGAGAAAGTGGAAAATAACAGTGAACTCGTTACACTGGATGTAATAAACTTGTACAGCAATATATCAAGTTCCCTAGGACTAGAAGCCGTGGATTACTGGATAAGTAAAAATCCCGAAAAAATTAACGGCAGATTTACAAAGGATTTTATATCAGAAGCAACAGAAATAGTACTATCAAATAATACATTCGCGTTTAATGGAAAACATTTTAAACAAATAAAAGGAACGGCTATGGGCACAAAGATGGCCCCTACATATGCCACATTAACATTAGGATACTTAGAAGAAAAAATGTATAAGAAAGTGGAAGAGCAGTTCAACGAAGAGGTGAAACTTTATATTACTAACAACTGGAAAAGATATCTGGACGACTGTTTTATTGTTTGGAAATACAGTAACAACGAATTGTCTACCTTTAAAACATTACTGAATGAACTTAATCCTGATATAAGATTTACAGCGGAGGAAAGTACAGATAGAATTCCATTTCTGGACATCATGGTAATTAAGGAAAACGATGTCATTTTGACAGATATCTATTACAAGCCAACAGACACGCATCAGTACCTTCATTTTAATTCGTGCCATCCACGGCATACAAAACGAGCCATCCCTTATAATTTAGCAAGGAGAATATGCACCATCGTAAATAAGGAAACAACCAAAATACAAAGACTACAAGAACTGAAAGAGTATTAAGGAAACAAAGTTATCCCGAAAAAATTATTGATAATGCTATTAAAAAAGCCATGGATTTAGACAGAGAGGACCTCCTCAACCCTGTGCAACAAAACAAGACGGATTCCAGGATCTTGCCTTTAGTAACGACCCATAATCCCCAGAATACAAACGTTGCACCGATTGTTTACCAACTCAACGACGTTTTGAAAACCGACGAAACTATGTCTAAAATATTTAAAAATCGGAAATTCATAAACAGTAGGAGGCAGCCGAAGAACCTCAGACGAATTCTCACAAAGTCCTCTTTTAAAGAAACGACAGAATTTCATGTGACCAAGTGCCAGGATCCGCGTTGTGGTACCTGCCCATACATACGACAAGGACAAAGTTTCAACTTTAACGGGAAACAGTTTACTGGTAATAATAACATGTCATGTCAAACTAGAAATGTTATATACGTTATAACATGTTCCGGTTGCGGGGAACTATATATCGGCGAGACGGGAAGTGCCTTACGGGAAAGGATCAGAGTACACAAACAACAAATAAACGTACCGCAATATCGCAAACTCAAAGTCAGTGAACACTTAGACGTGTGCGGAAATAGAACTTTTAGTGTCTGTCCATTTTATAAACTGCACAACTCTAACACAATCGAAAGACGTGATAAAGAAAGACATTTTATAAGGACTTTCAAACCTAAATTAAATAGTTTAATGTAAAAGAATTGTTTCTTTACATGTAAATTATGTTACTGAGTCACATTTATTGCTTTGTTATTGTATGCTTTGTTGATGCATTGTTCTGTGAAAGTACGGGAAACATATGACGTCAATCAAAGACTTGTTGACGTTAAGTTATTATGACGTCATAATAGACGTTACCATGAGTATTGTAAAACATCATGAAGAAGAAATGAAAGCGCTTATGTTTTACTCGTTCTCTGTGTT
>NW_026934857.1:0-6172 GCF_032062105.1 Saccostrea cuccullata
GTACATTATTTATACACTGAATTGACGACGGATTTTTTCCGTTATTTCCTGATTATGACAACGAGCACACGGCAGGTGTGACCGGTCGGCAGGGGATGCTCACTCCTCCATGGCACCTGATCCCACCTCTGATGTTTCGGAGGTCCGTGTTTGCTCTGCTCTTATTTTGTATATTGTTTAACCCTTTCTTTCCGGGCATTTCACCTGATTTTGGAGGCCTTTTGATACGGCATTATTAAATTATTTCTAACTTTTTTATCCAAGGGAAAAGCTAGGCATAATGCATACCATTTTGTAGGAAATTTCTTACAGATGATATTTTATGACTGTTTAGATACTCAACCACTGACCTTATTAGTATAAATTGAGGTCAAAGGTCAATTAAGTGCAAAATTTTATGGAATTTTTTGATACTTTTTCATCTTTAAACACCCAATTTTATGTTAACGCCCCCAAAATCTACCTGATTCAAGATCAATTATTTACCGCCTGTCAATCATAAAAAAAACAATAGCTTCTGATTTGATTGACAGGTAAGCTACCTGTGCTTCTTGATAAACTGAGTTTGCATGTTTTGAAAACAATAACCTGGCCACGCGTCAAACTCTTTCATGTACCCGCATAGTATACACGCGGGTTAAGAAAACTCCAATATGTTTGAATTTTATTTCAAAAAATAATTGAAAGTAGATTATTAAAACATTGTCATTATAGAATATTTCTTTTTTATCTTCACTGCTGTGTGTTACTTGTAAGTGTTATATCGTACACGTTATCTGTAGAAAAAAGACCGCGTCCACAGAAAACGGCTCTATTTGCTGTAATTGGAAGGGTACAGTGGAAGTCCGACAATTTAAATTATTTTTGAAGAAATTGGATATAAGAGAAAATATTCAGCACTAATAAACGGCATGGCATAGTTTTTATAAGATGTTTTATTTTGTACTATGGCTACAATCCATGTTGTACAGAGATGATGTCAGAATTAATGCTCAAATTTCCTCTAGCGTCTGTATATATACGTAATGAAAATGTGAAGATAATAAATAGTGATCGATTCTGAAAAGAAATCTTTCAAACAATAAAGTTTTGTTAACACACGAAGAATAAATAATATGGAATGTTTTGGACAACATTGTTGGCGAGGGGGGGGGGGACCATTCCGATCGCGGTAATGTTCACATGCACAACGGATAGGTGGATTAATAATTTTTTTTATTTCAATATTCAGACTTTTTTAATCAAGTGATTTCTTTTATTGAAGATTAAAAAAGATAAATATTATTGATTTGTAGTTTTTACTCGTGATTTTTTTTCTTTTATGTAAGGAAAACATTTTCTAAAACGATATACATGTATCTTATTATTTTTTTCCTTCCAAACATTACCATAATTACGATGAATGTGTTAAGTCTACAAATAAATTTAATGTGGAAATAATTATTTTACGTAGACCAGACACAAAACATGTAATGTTGCCCCTGATTACCAAACACAGACTTCCTGTGTAATGCTACGTATTCACAGATTTTTGACATCTTGGGTATTGGGGGTCTCCAGGTAAATAACACTGTCACTTAGACCACTCCCCCTCCTCAGGTAACCGTACGGTAAAAAAATTGGGTCTTTAATGTTTAAATATTAAATTTATGATGTATGTTGAAATAGGAAATTTGCGATATACCCACAAAAGAGCATTATACTGTACCGTACATGAAACACATAAACTTATTTTTTCAATTCTGCATATAACTACTTAAAATTAAGCAACTATATAATATATTAATTCGGGCAGAAATTTTCATTTTTGATGACCACATTATTATGCATCCCAGCACATATAAAAGTTAGATGTGAGGTCATAAAATTATAAGGGACATACAACAGATAAATTGATTAAACATGTCAAACACTTTTTTTAGGTGTCAAAGGTCAAATAAGTGCAAAAGTTTCATCAATTTTTTTTCAACACTTTTCAATATTCTTGCCATAATTGTTACACAATGGATGCTGAAATGGAAAATTCTGAATATACTCTCAAGAAGGTTTCAGAACTGCAACATCCATGCATCATTTTATTTAACAAATATACTGTTTAATGACCTTTAAGTGGTTGTGGCAACATCATTTTAAAATTTTTGGCTATATACATCATTGTTTGTTATTTCACATTCTGGACAAATTCTAGACACTTTTTGTATATTTCATGATATTGTTTGTAAGATATGGGCCATAAAGATGTAGAAATTTTTGCAAAATTAAAAATTGACCTTGACACTGTTTGTTCTTCAAGGGTCAAGGTCATATCAGTACAGAATTCTGCTTTAAACTGTAAGTAAATATCAATTTTGAAATGCTTCAAACATGGATAAATCATCTAATAGTAGACGTAATAAAAATGGCGAATGACAAAGTTTGCAAGCCTGATTTACACTTCTAGCAATCACTTATTGACCCTAGCAAAACATGTATATTATCTTTTTGTTAAACAAGAAATCCATTCTCTTGATGACATCTAAAAAAATCTTTATTTTCATGGATTTAATTTAACAAAAATGTTAACTTAAATGATTTCATTACAAGATTTTTCTGGTATAACAGAGCTTAAGGTGGTACAATAAAGGCGTGGCACATGTTATCTAATTAGGGAAATTAATAATAGATAGCATTGGCAATATTAAATGCAAAACTGTTTAGTCAATAAGTTGAAAATTGGTGCTTATATCCAAATATACAAATACAGAAATATTGCAAGATGAATTCCAAATCAGACTGAAATCTTCAACAAAATGTTTAAGAGCACTTTTACTTTGTGTCCACCATTCTTTTATCAACTGTCATTTCTCTGTAAGACCGGAGGAAATTCTTTGACTTGTCCAAAGAAGTAAAATACATTATTATTTGCTGTATAAGTACAAGTGATCAGCTTCTATCCTGTAAAAGATTTTAGTATTTTGAAACAGATACATGTCATTGTGTATATAAATTTATATTTATAAATAAAATTAAGAATGCTAAAATTACTACATTTATGTTGATTTTCCTTTTAAAATTAAAATTGTATTCATTATGTGATCCAAGTAGTTAAATGATATTGTTAAGTCAATGTATCTAGGACTGATAATTCAAAAACCTTGTAGTAAACCACAAATGGTAAAATTACTGAACTAAAACAAATAGCATACAGTACAGGCAAATATATGTCAAAGTCCCCGCCGCGGTATAATCACAACGCGGTATTTGGCCAGGTAGACAGGTAAACCGCGTTCCCTCCGCGGGAAATTCATCACTTACCTGTCCCCGCCGCGGTTAAATCATCGATCAATTACTGACAATTAGTATCGTAAACAAAGGAGTTATCTCCCCGAAATATAATTTGCGAATTTTCCCTGTAACAAAAAAAAACAAACAAACAAACAAACAAACAAACAAAAAAAACTGTGTATTTATTAATAAATTTTGCTATGAATAGAATTTAAACTAAGAAAAAATAAGTTTATTTTTGTTTCTAAAATTATATATCAATCTTTGAAATTGAATAGAAAATTTTATTAAATTGTTACGTCTTTGCAATTGGTTAATTATTTTGTGTTATTAAGAATCTATCAAGAAACAAAATTAAATACTAGAAATTTTAATTAGTTTTTTTTTAATCTTCATATTATATGCAAACGGTAATAAATGTTTCTCAGACTGTTTAAGTTTCGATGAACGATTTTCAGCATTCATTTGAAAAAAAAAGATGTACATCTTTTAAAAAATGTACATCTTCATATTGTTTATTAATTAATTTCGATTTATTGTATATAAAATGTACAGGCTTTTTCTTAAAGTGTCAAATTACCGGAAAACATCCGATGACGAGCATTTGCAGTTACATGTAGTGGGCACGTGAACTTAAATTTTCTTTATTCAAGATATCAAGGAAAAGTTCTATTCTTCTTTATTTCTCATCGTTTATGTTCTTTGTTCCCAAATTAAGTTAATTTAATTAATTAATTTTCTTTAATGTATTTCCCTCTTTTATATAAATGTGCAGGCATTTTTCTCAAATTGTCAAATGACCGGAAAGCATTCGATGACGAGAGTTAACTTTGAGCACGTGAACTTTATACAAGAGATCAAGAAAAAATATCGTTTTTCACCTTCACATTAACATGTTTTACCTTTTAATACAATGTCTTTCTTTTTAATTTTAATATTTCTCGATTTTCGTGTTCAATAGATAAGATAGGATGTGCAGGTGTAATGATAAACTTCACAGACGAAATTATAGTTTATATTAATAAATAGTCAATGCAAAAATTCATATATATTTGTTTTCTTTGACAAATTCTGTCTCTTTGTGTATTAAGTAATTTAGCCGCGATCATTTCCTGTGTATGGGGAATAGCAGTGCCTGAGCAGGAAAAAATATGCCCTGGGGTTTCACACCTGTCTTATAGTATACCTTGGGTAACGCTTGCTGAATGTGCACGTCGAGTAAATAGCCATTCAACAACACATTTGATTCATTGTTTCATTATTATTTCATCGATATCATTTTCAGATGCGATATTAGCCTTGGAATTCGTGTAAAATTATTGTTGCTTTTTTTTAAACGGAGTGTATAAAAAGAATAAAAGTAAAAAAAAAACTTTTAAAACAAATTAATGAAGTATTTGATATCAATTAAATCAAATAATGATCCATTACTATGTTATTTCGTGTCTGTTTATATCTGTACCAGTTAGAAGATTGAAGAGAGAGAGAGGAGATAGAGAGAAGATAAAATATCACAGTATTAAGGCACGTGCATGGTCGTTTTTCCTCCCGTTTGATCAGTATATAAATTTCTTAAGTTTAGCGAATAAAACTACCGCTGATTTATCAGTTTATTGACCATTTGTCGAATTTGTCTAAGTTTTATTGTTATTTATCGAGAGACTTGTTTATGATCCACTTTCTTCTTTCATTTAGCATATGTACATGACATGTAATTTGAATTACTTCCCTTTTTTTGTCGCCAGGGGCTCGTAACATAAAGGCTACTTAAGTCTAAGACCCATCGTCTCAAGCCACGGTCCGGAGTCCGCATATAGCTCTCTCCTACCCGTGGCTGCTTGATCACAAAAAGTGTCGTAATCTTGAATATTTACGCCTCTCTATTGTGACGTCATATTCAGTCAGTGGCAAGTTTTGTTTCCATCGCAATTGAAATCAACAACTGACGTCAACAGTATACAAGAAATATTTCCTTTACTGCGATTGGATATTGAAAGGTCGCGATAAAGTTCATCTTCCGACTATGCTTTACTCGCATTGGTCAAAATCTTATTGAGCTACGAAGAATTCTCTCCTCGTAATAACCACGGCCAGAATGGGAGAGGATCGTACATTTTGGCCGTGGTTTGCGACGATGTCTAAGACCGTGCTTAAGTAGGACTTAAGTACAGTCTAAAACTTAAGACCGTAACTAGAAGCGTAAAAAGATTTGGCAATCTTAGCAAAACTTAGGCGGCCTGTAGAGGTGACTTAAGTATATAACTTTCTTGTATATATAATTAGAATTATTTAATGTTGACTTTCGATGTTAAAACATTCCTTTATTCATTTTATGCATTAAAGAAAATAAGTATATCTATTTGACGCTGATTTAAGAATTTTATTTTCTCGTGGAAGGGGGGGGGGGCTGATCACTGATTCCAATATCACTCGCAACACAAATACATGTAAATATACAAAAATTTAATTTTAGGGATACGTCTGAAATTAGTGGGACCTCGGTTATAGAAATAAATTGAACACAGTAATAAACCATGGATCTGTATCTTCACTTTGAAAATATGAGTTGAAGTAATTTGTTAAAAACAGAAATGAAAGAGGATGATGACAGTAAGAGTAATATTATAAAAAGTATCTGTAAAGTAAAATAAATGTAGAAAGCGGCAAGTGCGGATTTAGACAGGGCTCACTACAGTTCTACAGAGAGAGAGAGAGAGAGAGAGAAATTGCTGATAAGTGGAGAAATACGAAAAAATATCCCGATTTTTTTAATCCTTGATTAACTTGCAAATGAGTATATCATAAACCTTCTGCAGTTTTTGCTTCTGACACGCATGGCCTGATACATAGCGGGGATTCAAAATGTATTGAAGTTTTTAGAGTTTCAATTTCAAGTGGACAGGCGGTC
>NW_026934858.1:0-61796 GCF_032062105.1 Saccostrea cuccullata
TTCACTGCAAAGCATTCTTATTAATCTGACAGTAAATACTATTAGGAGTCTTCTTTTGAAATATTTTAGTCTTTGCTGTACTTTTTCAGACCATGTCTTTTAAATGTTTTTAAAAAAGTGAATTGTATGTTTGTTATTTGACAATACAGGACACGAACTCAAAGCTTTCTGTAATTTCTCTCTATTCGGAAATAAGAACTGTTAAAAAAATTTAATAATTATACCCCCCGCAAACGAAGTTTGGGGGGGTATATAGGAATCACCTTGTCCGTCTGTCTGTCTGTCCGTCTGTCCAGCTGTCTGTCTGTCCGTCTGTCCATCTGTCTGTGCAATTGTGTCCGGTCCATATCTTTCTTACAGAGGGACATTAGAATCTACTACTCCACACTAAGATTGCTCATAACCTAAGGGTGTGTCATGACCTTGACCAAAGGTCATTTGGGGAAGTTCAAGGTCACTGGGAGAAAAATTTCAAAATTCATGTTTGACACATATCTTTTATGGATAAACTTGGTAGGTTCTCAGTTCATACAAAGATTGCCCATGACCCAAGGGTGTGTCATGACCTTGACCCAAGGTCATTTGGGGAAGTTCAAGGTTACTGGAAGAAAAATTTCATAATTCGTGTCCGGTCTATATCTTTCTTTTGGATAAACTTGGTAGGTTTTCATTTCACATTAAGATTGCCCATGACCCAAGGGTGTGTCATGACATTGACCCCAGGTCATTTGGAGAAGTTCAAGGTCACTGGTAGAAAAATTTAATAATTCGTGTCCGGTCCATATCTTTCTTAAGGATAAACTTGGTAGGTTTTCATTTCACACAAAGATTGCCCATGACCTATGGGTGTGTCATGACCTTGACCCAAGGTCATTTGGGAAGTTCAAGGTCACTGGAAGAAAAATTTTATAAGTCGTGTTTGATACATATCTTTATTATGCAAAAACTTACTTCTGAAAAACCCAGCGGGGGGTATTTTGTCCCAATTGGACAGTTCTAGTTTTAGTGTAAATACAAGCATAGTAGAATTAAGATTTAATTTATCCATTATTCGTTGTTACAGGACAATTCTATTTATCATGCCAACACCCAGAAGTGTATGGAGGTCAGCGTGGACGGACAGAAGCTGACCATGAAGACCTGTACTGGCATTGACCGACAGATCTGGCTGTGGAAAAGGAAATCCCCTAGTGGTATAGTCAGAAACTAGGGGCGGACAACTCTTATGTCTGCTGGGCAGACAACAACTGAGTGGAGAGTTACTATTACACAGTTACCCACCTTACCAATGAAAGAGGACTGTCAAAATATAATGACAAGGGGGAGTTAACTTTGCATCATACTGCTTAATTTCATGTGTGATAAACTTAATGTTTAAAAAAGTATTTTTCTATGCAATGCAGACATTATTTTTTTAATATAGTGGAGACAATGTTGCTTTGTTAGATCTGTGATTTTGTTGTTTTAACCGAATGGAGAACACTGAAATGTTATGATGTTGCCGATAGTATTGCAGTGTGGGTCACAGTATGTTATTGTAAGCCATGTTACAGTATGTTGTAAGCTATGTCATTTTAAATGACTGTGCATAGTTGTTATTAAATTGTGTTCTATAAAAAAGGGAAAAGCTAAAAAAGAGACATTTATTTACTGAGGTGTAAAACAGGTATTGTAATCATATTTATACAAGATAAGCCAGGCTTAATTATATATCGTAATTTTGTACTTTAAGTATGTATCTGAGTTTTCTACTTTTTTTTCTTTAATTTTTTTTTCTTTAAAAGCATGGCAGATTTGAATTCCAACAGAATCTTGTTTTTAGGAATATGTTCAATCATTTTAAAAAATACTGATTTTTTTTTTTTGTAAATAATAGTTGATAAGGTATGTTTGTTATCATATAGATGTGGCAAATAGATTTTGCCTTTTGGCAATTAGTCACATTTAACAGGTAGCTTTAGAGAAACAACATGTACATAAGAACAGATCATTTTATTAAATGTTTCCTTTTTTCTCCAAATTTTGCAGATTTTCAAAACACAAATTTCAGCTTTATTGTATTGAACGTCAATGGAGAGACATTGGTGCTAAAGTTATTGACTTGTTAAGTTTTGCAGTTGCCATGTATATGTATTTCAAAACATTCCTATTGGTGTATTGTTGCTCAGACTTTTACATACGCAGTAAGCTTTTAGTATTACGCATGTTCTGTTAATAGAATGATAGTGTGTCATATGTGATGTGTTTTCATCAAGGTTGATGATTGCATAACTGGTATAGCTGGATTACTGTACAAAAATATTTGCCAAATGCTTTTGACCATTGTATTCTGTGATGTAAAAATTTCCATACATTATTCATTGCACAAATTCTCACAGTAGATTACCAAACTTATTTTTTGTTTCATTCCTGAATTCTAGCAAATTTTAACATGATTTACAATAACAGTTGAAAATAAAGCACGAGCCTTTGTGTTTAAATCAATAAGCTGTTATATGATTGATCAGATCAAATGATATCACTCTGATCAATCACATAACAGATTATTGACAGATACGATTTAAGGTTCATCGATACTCTGATAAGAGAGATAACTCTTAATGAAATTTATGGCTTTAATTCCTTCATAAATTTGTCAAGTTGAAATATCCATTTTGTCCAATTTTGCTATGCACACTATGCTGTGTATTTTGCTTAAAAAAGACTTCTTTTAGAAAAAAAAAATAAGCGTTAAATCAACATTTTATATCAGTGAGCAGAGGGTTTATGAACCTTAAGCAATATATCCACCTAATACTTGTACAAGTCTGTAGTTATCATAAGGAAGCCACATGTGTAAATTTTCATGTTTTCAATGACTGATTTCCATTTGTGAGACTTGTTTTATGTTTACCAAATCTCTGTATATCTCAGTATTTTACATTATCCCATACATACCGGTAATTTCAAGGGACACAATTTATGTTTTGCACAACTGACGTTTAATGTATTACGAAGTTTTATTTTTCAATCCTACAAATTTCAAAGTCGTGAAAAGTCAAAAGTTTGTTTTGTTTTTTGGGAAATATTTATTCATTTTACAGATTTTTTATTCACATATATTATTATGGTCCACAAATTTAATACAGTTGATGTTTCATGTAAGTAATATAACTTCACCAAGAAGTGTATGGATCCTTCATACAAAGAAAAAAGAGTTCTTTTTTCAGAAGTATTTAAACTCAAACTGACTGGAGCAGTATTAGAAATATTACAAGTTTATACTTCAGGATACAAAAATGTTTCCATCCTATGAAAGCGCATTCCATGTCGAACATTTTACTTAATTTCCGTGTTCTATATATTTGTTGATGTTCATGCTTCAATGTATCATACTGTTATTTTATGAACATTTTATTAGTATAATTTGTTGCACAGAAATATATATAATATATAAATATATATGTGTGTATGTCTATTTGATTATTTTTCTCTTTAATCAGTGACAATGAAATCCATGATGTTGTATTATTACGAGACACATTGTTCCCAAGTGGGGAGAATGTCTTACATATGTTTGTATACTTATAATCATGTCAAAGTTTTCATATAGGACAGTCCTCATTGTTCATGCCTGTAGAGTATTGTGATTTATAAAGAATGAGGGCAAATGTCCACTTAGTTTGGGCTGACCTTCTCTATGAATCTGTGGTCAGTGTCACAGTCAACAATTTTCATCTGGTCAGCCATATTTTTTTCTTTTTACTATCAACTTGTAATGAATTTTCTTTACCTTGTTTTTTTTATTTTACAATATAACATACCTGTAATAAACTTATCAACACTGAGTATTTTTCTTACTTACACTTAGTATTAATGATGTTAAAAGTTATTATTGTTTTCTGGTCATTATGACTTAATTTAGTGGGACAGTATTTTGAATCTATATAATATTTATTTAATTATGCTTAAATATGGCATACATTTTTTTTCTTCAAACATACTATATATATTTTTCATCTTCTATATTGTATACTAGATCAAAATTGTGGGAAACTAACTGGTTTACTTATAATTAAAAATGTTTGCTTTAATTAAGTTATATTTTACTTCACAGTTTGTAGAAATATTATTTATCAATTTCATAATTCTAACAAATGGAATATTTCATTGTTCTTTAAATACAGAATTGTTGCCTGTGTGCAATGCTATATCCAATTCTTTAAGGCTGGTTGTCATTCATTTCAGACTCTGTTTTCATATATGGTACATGTATAATATAAACTGGTGGTGTATGAATAGAAGTAACGGCTGGTCACCAGCTAAGTGTGCCTTAATAAACCAAACAAACCTTAGCAATTCTCATGTTCTTTCTCATGTAATACAGGAATGGGTTTTATTTTGTAACATTATGAAACACAAATGAGGATTCCAAATTGTTGCTCTACTCTGTTGTTTAAAAGTGGAACTAAATTGTACATCTTCATGTTTGTACATGTAGAGTGGCAAAAATAAGCCCCATAACCATTTTTAGGTCACATGCGAGTCACTCAGGTGACATATTGCTATCTATTTTCACTTATCGTTGTGCTGGCATGCCATGCATAAACTTTTCACATTTTTAAATTCTTCCACTAGAAGCAATATGGCTGACCAGAAATCTTTCTCATCTGTAATCGGAAAATTTCTTAAAAAAAAAAAAAAACGATTATAAGAAATGATTCCTAATAATTATTCTAGTAATGATCAAGGGTTTATTAAATTGATTCCATATTACTTATTAGACTTCGTACATAAATACATTTCCTTAGACTGTTAAAAATATTTTTTATTTAAAAATTGGCAATCTTCGTAAATAAGGAGCTATTTGATTGGTCAGATTTTAAAATTTTTCCTTGCTTTTCTCTGATTGGTTAACGGTAATTTACCCACGCCATTTTGAAAAATAGATCGACGAACCGAATTGAGAGAGTTGGTGATGTTTATAGAAAATTTAGCTAATATTCGCCGATGAAATTGGTAGAAAATAGATGTTTAGCTACAGCATGTTAGCATGGATCACATTTATAAACAAAGAAAAGCGAAAACGGAAGGAGGTTGGCGTTTTTCAAGCATCATGCCCTGGCTTTCCTGGTGTAAACAACGCCATATGCGGTAAGAATTTACATAAAATAGCACAGTAGTTTCAATTTTTAAAATGTGAAATGTAGATTAATTAATGTTATCTTTTATAACCAATTCATATTAGGTCAAATTAAATGCAGATATATTGGATTTGTGGCGAAAGAGAGTTTTGTTATGCTACTTTCTATCTTGAATGTATGGATAATTACGGGCTTTCAATGGCAAATGATATTATTTACATTGACCAAAAATGATTTAAAAATTAATTTCACCCTATCCCTCAGGCTTAAACATGGAATAATAACAAATAAAATCATCTTGGCATACAACCATTTAAATAAAGGGTGGGGGGGGTGTAATCATTGCAACTAAGCTTCATGGATTTATGGTTTAGCATACTTATAATTTATTTCAAAAATGACTTGAAAAGAAGGTGGTAAGAAAGATTTTTTTTTTTGGCACAAACTAATTATTTTTTATATCAATATATGATGATCCGTATTTCCCTTGCCCAATATCAGTTTAAGATTTCAAATCAAATGACCCCCCCCCCCAATAAAAGGGGGGGATAATGGCTCAATTTGTAGAATATTTTGCCATGAAAAATTTCAATGAGGTGTATTGACAGTTTTATATTTTCATTTTTTAATGCTCTGTATTTCTACCTGTTCTGCAAAACATTTATCAGTATCATTACTTTTACAGTTTGAGTGCCTCTGCAGAGCCAAAGAAGAAAAGCTGATTAGTTATAGAGAAATAGGACACCCACCCACCCTCCCTACCCCTTGAAGCATTACAGGTGTGTAACATTGGCAATACCAGCTAATCATGTGAAGATTTCTGTTTGTGTGTGTCTGTGCATCTAATTTTGATATACCCCGGTACATTTTGATATTCTATTTTGTAGATTATGCAGGACCAAGCAGGATGACAGTGAGAAAACTGGAGATGTACTTCTTCAACAAAGTAAAGTGCTGTGCAAAAGAAACCCCAAAGCAGAGAGAAGATCGAGACTTTTGAATTCATATCTCATTATAAATGTACAATTTACAAAGACAATAAGATTGATAAAACGTGACTTAGAAAAGGACAATTGAAGAGTGAATACTGTATGTAAGACAGAAAAGATCAAGATTATTGCACAAAAAGTAACTAAATCAGTAATCTAAAGCCATTTCTCTTTAAAATCTGATTGAAAGCAGCATTTAAGAACAAGTTTTTCACGTTTTTAGTACTTTTCTAGGCACTGCTTTGTATTATTTAAAGCTTTTTTATGTACTTTTTGTCTATCATTCTTGTACCTTTTTTGAACTCCTAAATGTATTTTTTTTGTATTTTTCAGAATGTATTATTTTTAAATTTTTTGTTTTACGTGCGATTTTAATACAGAAATAATAGACTGATACAAAATTAATACATTTTGTATTATTTTCCTATTTTTTTTTCAAGGTGCTCCAAATAATACAGAAATAATAGACTGATACAAAATTAATACATTTTGTATTATTTTCCTATTTTTTTTTTCAAGATTCTCCATATAATACAGAAATAATAGACTGATACAAAATTGATACATTTTGTATTATTTTCCTTTTTTTTTTCAAGGTGCTCCAAATAATACAGAATTAATAGACTGATACAAAATTAATACATTTTGTATTATTTTCCTATTTTTTTTTCAAGGTGCTCCAAATAATACAGAAATAATAGACTGATACAAAATTAATACATTTTGTATTATTTTCCTATTTTTTTTTTTCAAGGTGCTCCAAATAATACAGAAATAATAGACTGATACAAAATTAATACATTTTGTATTATTTTTGTATTTTTTAGTTCTTCTCTAAATTGTATTATTTTTGTACTTTGGATAAGGATTTAATACAGAAAAAATACAAGAGTACAGAAAAAATACATCAAGTGTATTATTTTTGTATTTTTACTAAGAAATAAAGTATATTAAAAATATATTTTTTTGTGTTTCATTTCTAAGAAAGTGTATTATTTTTGACCTAATTTGGAACCAAGATAAAAAGGGTTCCAAATTTGGTCATTAAAAATATACTTTTTTTGTATTATTTTTGTATTATTTTAATCTATTATTTTCATATTTATTTTCGATATGGGTTAAGCCAATTTCACTCAAACTAGACATAAAGTATCCTTGGCTGAAGGGAATGTAGTTTGGTTGAAACGAAGGGCAGTGCCCTTAGATGATATCACATTTGTATTGAAGCATTCAAGAAATGTAGAATTATGTTGATCAATCATGACTCTGGGAAGGTGTGGCAACAACAAGGCATTGAAGTTTAAAGAAGGAATTTTTTTTAATTTCAAGAACATCAGTGCCTTAGTAATCATATTTAATCATGTGGAAGGTTTGTCAGTTAAGGATATTTGTTCAAATCATAATCTCCAGGGGAAAATGGGGCAACAATGGAGGATCATAGTTTAACATAGGAATATATATGGAATATCATTAAAATTAAAAATATCATTGGTCTGGTGGTCCTTGAGAAGACATTGATTGATTGATTGTATATTGTTTAACGTCCCTCTCGAGAATTTTTCACTCTTATGGAGACGCTACCACTTGCCGGTGGAGAGCTGCAAATTTTGTCCTATACTAGGCACTCATGGCCATTGAGGGATCTTTTTCGTGCCAGTACCTATTGCAACACCAGACTTCGGTTTATACAATCTCATCCAAAGTACCGGTCTCCATGTCCCACAGGGGGATTTGAACCTGCAACGTAAGGATCAATTCCCTACTTTGCAACTCTAGAGCAGACTGTGGCATGCGGGTGACGAGAAGACATTGAAAATGTGAAAAGTTTACAGATGATGGACAATACAAATGACACTGAACACACATTACCATTCATCATCATTTCCATTCATTTTCTATGCATAGGTTGTACATACTGAAATGAAATTTGGTATACAGATTTCATTAGAATATTTAGATCAAGTTGTGATTTGGGTATGATTAAGCAGCTTTTTGCACAGTTATGCTCCTTGATGTTAGAAATATTCCAAATATTTGCATGCAGTTTTTATTCATTCAATGCAGGGGATGACAAATCCCATTGCCCGACGCCCGGGGCTAGTGAATTTTAGGGTTGGGCAAGTGAAATTTTATCAACCACTTGCCCGTGGGCAAGTGACTTAATCAATTATCAAAAATAAAATCAATATCTATGACAATATTCTACTCAGTATTTTTATGTTTCCCAAACGAAGTTGGGGAACATATTGTTTTTACTCTGTTTCTTATTATTAAGGTCTTCCGTCTCCAACGGAAGACCTTATTGTTTTCGTTCGGTTTCTTTTTCCCTATTATTATTTTTCTTAACGATTTTGTGCACGCGATTTCTCAAAAAACGGCTCGCCCGATTTTCACCAAACTTTCAGATCTGATAGATATTTATCTGAACCTTGTCGGAAATTTTCGACGTTGATGACGTCACTTCTGGTCGTGAGATATGGACGATTTTCAGATTTTAATAGGGTAGGCTTGTCCTGAGATCTCCTCCTAAACGACGTAAGATATCAACTTGAGATTTTCAGTGAAGGTAGAGGAAGGATAGTAGTTTTGACATTTTGCATATAGACCTTTCCAGGGGAAAAGGCATCGATGCTTGCCTGGGCTCGAAAAATAGGCTCATTCGCATCTCGCAAAATTTGACACGTTTTCTTTTATATCTTTTTACTTGTGAATATTTTGTTAAGACAAATATAATAAAAGATGTGCAATATAGAAAGACCTTACATTTGATATGAATTTTAAGACAATGGGGTTAGCCCTTCAAATTAGGGGCATAGAGGGGCCAAAAGTCTCTCGTCTTTAACTCTTTAATGATTAATATTTTGTGATACATTACTGAAGCAAAGATATTCAACTCAACGATTTGCAACAATATATACTAAAAATTTAATCATATGTTACGTAATAAAGGGTCACAGGGGGCTAGAATGCTAAATCTTTGATGCTTTATATCTCGAAAAACCTGAATATTTTGATAAGCAATATTGAACAAAAGATGATCAAAATAATGTTCCCAACAATATGCATACTTTTAATTTTTTCATTTGTCATTTTTTTCCGTCGACACTTCCGTTGTAAACCGAAAGAACAAGTAGTTTAAAAACATGTATAGCGATTTTTTTTTCATTTTCTAATGAATGTATTTGTTCATTATAGAGATTTAAAGAATGCGTAGCATCTTAATATTTCCACCGGAAGTACGGTTTGTTCAAACCAGAAGTTGTCTAAAAACGAGTATTTTCCATCGAAACTTTCAGGGATGATTACTGCTTCCTTGATGTAGAGTTGAAAGTAGATTTGAGCACATACAGTCGCACCGGAAGTGAATAAGTAGAACAGGAAGTTGACTGGAATTGATAGATCCTACATTTTTTTGTGTTTCTAAACATATTTTGAAGAATTCTTGTGCTTTTTTGACATTTTTTATCCTATCAATGGAATTATCCCAACACAGGTCTTATTCCATCAGATATCGGACGGAAGACCTAGCTACTCGTTGCTGGCAACGAGATCGCATATAGTTAAGGTCTTCCGACTTCCTTCGGAAGACCTTATTGTTTTCCTTCTGTTTTCTATTATTATTAAGGTCTTCCGACTTCCTTCGGAAGACCTTATTGTTTTCCTTCTGTTTTATATTATTATTATTATTCTTTTTTCATAGTAAAGCCGATATCTCAGCTATGCCTGGACAGATTTCAAAGATTTTCTCAAGAAAGATGCATCATGAGAATATCTCCAGACGTGTTTTTCATTTTTTCAATATTCACTTCCGTTCGTGATTTTTGGGGATTTTTGTATTTTTTAAAAGGCATTTTGTCCAGCAGTTTTCTCGAGAACGGTTAAAGATATGAAAATGAAACTCACTGAGGTGATAGAACATCGAACTCCGTTCTGGGCAACGACCTTTATTTTTCGTCGTCGGCACTTCCGGTCGCAAACGGAAGTGAATTCAAAACGTCCCAATTTTTAACTTTTTCGTTTTTCAATATTTTTCTTTAGTATTTACATGGTTTATAGTGTGTCTAGTGAGAATTCCAAATATGTGTTCAGTATCTTGATGCGTGCATTTATTGAAAAGATATGACCGAACCAAACTTTGTCTCACTGTCAGGGGTTCGAATCCCACTGGAGGCGTTTCAAAATTTTTTTCTTTGTTTACGTCTTTTTTCAGTTGCAAATGACTTTTATTTCTTTGATAACAAGTATGGATTATTTTTCCGATTTTTAAAAGCTATTTTTGGAGATATTTTGAAGAATACCTGTAATTATCATGATGTATGTTTAGAGACTGCTGTGAATAAAAAATAACCTAAAAAATACGTTCTGAAATCTATTTCTTGGGATTACGCAGCATATAACTCTTACGAAAAGTCGGTCGGAAGACCGCTTGTTGCTTTAGCAACAAGAACACATCTAGTTATTAAGGTCTTCCGACTTCCTTCGGAAGACCTTATTGTTTTCCGTCGGTTTCCTATTATTATTATTATTCTTTTTTCATTTCCATGGCGATATCTCCGCTGTGACTGTACGGATTTCAAAGATTTTTACAGGAAAGATGCACCAGATTAATATCTCCAGACGTGTTTTTCATTTTTTCAAAATTTTCTTCCGTTCGCGATTTTTGGGGAAATTTGTTTTTTTTTAAATGGATTTTTGTACACAACTTTTCTCGAAAACGGCCAAAGATATGACATTGAAACTTATGGACATGAAAGACCATCACATGTAGATGTGCCGAACGTCCTTCATTTTTTGTCGTTCCTACTTCCGGTCGCAAACGGAAGTGAATTCAAAAAGTCAAATTTTTCAACTTTTTTGTTTTTCAATATTTTTCTTTCGGATTTACAGAGTTTATAGAGCGTCTTCAAAGATATATATATATGTTTTTATTTTTTTCATGCGTGCGTTTATTGCAAAGATATGACCGAACTATACTTTGTCTTAATGTCGGGGGTTCGAATCCCGCTCGGGGCGTTCCCCAAATTTTTTCTTTGTTTTTGTCTTTTTTCAGTTGCAAATTTCTTTTCACTCTTTTATAACATGTGTGGAAGATTTTGCCGATTTTTAAAAGCTATATTTGGAGATATTTTGTGAAATACCTGGAACAATCACGATCTGTGTTGAGAAACTGCTGTAAATGAACGTAAACGAAAAAATACATTATGAAATCTATTTCATGGGATGACGCAGACAATATGGAAAAGAGAAGTCGGTCGGAAGACCTGCTTGTTGCACCAGCAACAAGAACGCATCTAGTTATTATTATTATTCCACTTTTCATAGTACAGGTCATATCTCCGCTGTGCGTGGTTCAATTTGAACGATTTTTTCAGGGATGGTGCATCATATTAATATCTCCAGGGGTGTCCCTCACTTTTTCGAAATTTACTTCCGTTCGCGTTTTTTGGGGAAATTTGTATTTTTTAAATGGAATTTTGTCCCAAAAAATTCTTGAGAACAGTAACAGATATAAAACTGAAACTTACGGACGTGATAGAACATCGAATGTAGATGTGTTGATCGACCTTCATTTTTCGTCGTTCTGACTTCCGGTCGCAAACGGAAGTGAATTCTAAAGGTCTATTTTTTCAACTTTTTTGTTTTTCACTATTTTTCTTTGGAAATCACAGGGTTGATAGAGTATTTTTTAAGAACTCTAAATATATTTTCAACATTTTCATGCGTGCATTTGTTGCAAATTAAAGATATGACCGATCCAAACTTTGTCTCACTGTCGGGGGTTCGAATCCCGCTGGGGGGTTGCAAAAATTTTTTCCCTGTTTCTGTCTTTTTTCAGTTGCATATGACTTTTCTTTCTTTTTTATAATGTATGGAAGATTTTGTCGATTTTTAAAAGCTATATTTTGAGATATTTTGTGGAATAACTGTAATAATCACGATCTATGTTGAGAGACTGCTGTCAATGAAAGTAAACGATAAAAATACATTCTGAAATCTATTTCATGGCCTGACGGAGCAGAGATTTCTAACGAAAAGTCGGGCGGAAGACCTGCTTGTTGCCCTAGCAACAAGAACGCATCTAGTTAGGGTCTTCCGCTTCCTTCGGAAGACCCTACTGTTATTCTATTGTTTCTTATTATTCTTTTTTTTTTTTCCCGCTCGACTTTTGACAGGCGATTTCTCAAAGACCTTTGGACTGATCGTTATGAAACTTTCAGGATAGATAGCTTGTAGTTAAACCTATTTAAACCTGTTTTCAGTTTTTTTATGCATGCCTTTATTTGTGTGTTATTGCCCTTTAATTGAAAATTTTTGATGTCTCGTTTCCACTGAAAATCTCAAAAATGACATAAGATATTTACACGAAAGTTGGAGAACTTGTAGCCAATACATTGTAGATGTGCACAACGATAAAATTATATAGCTGATTTCTTAAAGTTTGGAAGCTATAAAACGGCAAATTTTAGTAATTTTTTTTCTTTGAATTTTTGCTACTTTTTGTGTAATAACTTTTAAACCGAGAATAATTTGGTAAGAAATATATTACAAAAGTTGTGGGTAATTACGAGAGCTTTCATATTTGATTAACGAAAAGGGGCTGGCCCCTATAATTAGGGGTTAATAGCTCATACACGCTTTTTTCTGATAGCTAAAAATATTGGTATATTATGAAAAAGTTTGACTGAAATAATTTCGAACTTATAAAGTCTTGTCATTTGATATAAAAAGAAATAAACTTCCAGCTATATTTAATTGTTTTTTTAATAAAACAAGTACATGTATGTGAGAAACCTTTCAGGAACAAGTTGTCTACTATAGCCAGCCAAGCCTTTACTGCATACATGTGCACATTTTTAGTTGATGCATCTAAAAGATATAGTTTTGATTCGGTGTTTCTTTGTTTTCTTTTTATTCAAATAATTTTAAAATGTGATGATGTACACAACAATAATTAGAACCTAGTTTGGAGGATTTTTTCGCGCTTGTTTGTAAACAACGCGCGGCATTGTGGGAAATAGGAAGGTACTAAAGACGCGATGTACTAAACACTGATTTGACCTGATTCAAATTTGTCTGTAAATGTTCCAAACAATTGAATTTTTGTATAGCATATGCCTCGAAGTCATAAAGTCTGTACATAAGTAATTTAAAATACTCAATATTACCATTTTATTATAAATTAAAACGTCAGGTAAATATCAGGTCTCTAGTATATCCCGTTTTTAGTGTGCCCCTTCGAGTCGACGTCGGCCACATGTTTGCCATGGTTTACAAACTGAAAATAGAATGATTTGTGAAGTTGAACATTTTCTCACAAAGAATCCGTTTGTAGACATGTACACTCATTTAATCTGCAGCTACGAAGTACTTTGTCACTTCTCTGGAACATTATTCTAAGCAGAATTATCCCTATTCATATATTCTAAGAATCTTGTGTGAATTGTTTACGAGGAAATTCTGACTGTCACATTAACAAGGATGAACACTCTTGACTCTGCTTCGGATTCCCCAGTGATAATTGTATCGAGTGATGAAAGAGCTGACGGCGACATTTTAATGTATGATTGGCTTGGACCATTGGAATGAAGGTTAGAATATTTTTATTACTTAAAATTTACACTACTGATTACATGACAGTGACATACATTGATGTTATTAGAAATACACAGACACACCGATATATTATCTGTTTTACAGTTCAGACGCTCTCTGTTTACCTTGTAAATCCCCACAGCTTTATATTTTATTTTTTTTAAATTTGAGGATGTAATTTCAACAGTCCTACTATCTATCATAGTGATCATACTCTATAATTCAAACTGCACTTAATGTTACAGAATATATTCAACTAATTATATATTGACAGTGTGACTGTAAGGGTGAGGGCAGATACTTATTTAGTTTTAATTTAGATTGTGCTTGTCAAGCCGCATTTGACATTTGGTGCATCCATGCTCAGTGTTCACACTGAGAGTTTATTCAAATGTTTAATTCGAATGAATTCACTGCTCGTTAAATTACTTCCCATTAGCTCCATGTGAACATGAGTAAGGATAGCTAATTCAAATTAAATAGAAATGAATTTTGAATGTAGCTTAAACATTTTAAAGAAGCTAAGCACTGTGGGTCCAAAGTATACTGCGGAAAAATTGTGTGGAGCAATGTGCAAGTCACAATCTTCTTTTGCCAAGGTCTTATCATAAGAGCTCGCATTATGGGCAGGGATTTGTGCTGCTGTCTGGACTCGCTTTAAATAGATGTTCTCAAAAAGTCTAAATTATTTAATATCATACTTTACTGACAAAAAAGGACAAATATTGCTCAGTTAAATTGCAAAAGAAATTTGTTTAAAAAAATTGTAATAATAGAAAGTTTGCTTTTTTGTTTGGTAAGACTGCTGTAATTGTTTAATGTTTGTTTATTTGCCTTAATCATACATTTTTCAGTCATTTCATGGTGCCACCACTTGGGATGGTATTAGCTGCAAATATAGACTTGTACTCAGCACTTACTGCCTTTAAGAAGTATGAGATCCATTTTGTGCTAACACCTACCGTGACACAGAATCTTGGTTTATGCAGTCTCATAGGAGTAACCTGTCTAAAGCATTTAGCAATGGGATTGGAACCTGCGACGTAAGGTTCAGCTTCTTATTGATACTTTGATTTATAATATTTATTTGAGAATTTCACTCATTCACATACTTAGAGATGTTGATATATATTGTTGAATAGCATCAATTTAGACCTTTACTTAGCTAAGTAAACATGTACTGTGAGGTTTTTAAGGTCTCATTCATTTTATATGCCAGATGCATGTTAAGGAACATTACTGCATAAATGTTTTTGTCTTAAATTTGAAGCTCTTTACTAATATAAAGATATGTTAGTGTTAAACCTCTTCAAATTAGGGTAGACCTTTACTTTAAACTCAGCAATGTGAGTGTGTTGTGTGAATTTGTGTTAGCGAGACAGTGTGTTGTATGAATTTGTGTTAGCAAGGCAGTGTGTTTTGTGAACTTAATTGTGTTAGCCTGACAGTGGGTTGTGTGAATTCTTGTTAGCTTGACGATGTGTTGCGTAAACTCGTGTTAGCGGGACAGCGTGTTGTGTGAAATCGTGTATAAAGTGTAAGTGTGACAGTGTGTTGTGTAAACTCGTGTTAGCTAGACAGAGTGTTGATTGAACTCGTATTAGCGAGACTTCGTGTTGTGTAAACTCGTGTTAGTGAGACTGCGTGTTGTGTAAACTCGTGTTAGCGAGACTGCGTGTTGCGTAAACTCATATTAGCGAGACAGCGTGTTGTGTGAACTCTTATTAACGAGACAGCATGTTGTGTGAATTCGTGTTAGCGTGACAGTGTGTTGTGTGAACTTGTTATCCTGAAAATTTGTCGTGTGAACTGGTGTTAGAGAGATAGTGTGTTGTGTGAACTCATGTTAGCGAGATTGCATATTGTGTGAACTCGTGTTAGCCAGACTGCGTGTTATGTGAACTCTTGTTAGCGATATTGCATGTTTTTTGAATTTGTGTTAGCGTGACAGTGTGTTGTGTGAACTCGTGTTAGCCTGACAGTGTGTTGTGTGAAATGGTATTAGGATGACAGTGTGTTGTGTGAAATGGTATTAGGATGACAGTGTGTTATCGCAACAGTGTTTGGTGCGAACTTGTGTTAGTGAATAGTGAGACAGCCTGTTTTGTGAATTCGTGTTAGTGTGACAGTGTGTTGTGTGAACTCGTGTTAGCCTGACAGTGTGTTGTGTGAAATGGTATTAGAATGACAGTGTGTTGTGTGAAATGGTATTAGGATGACAGTGTGTTATCGCAACAGCATTTGGTGCGAACTTGTGTTAGTGAATAGTGAGACAGCCTGTTTTGTGACTTTATGTTAGCGTGACAGTGTATTGTGTAAACTCGTGTTAGCGTGACAGTGTATTGTGTAAACTCGTGTTAGTGAGACTGCGTGTTGTGTAAACTCATGTTAGCGTGACAGTGTGTTGTGTGAATTCATCTAAGCGTGACAGTGTGTTGCATGTACTTGTGTTAGCTAGACAGTGCGTTGTATGAACTCGTATTAGCGAGACTGTGTGTTGTGTAAAACTTGTGTTAGCAAGACAGCGTGTTGTGTGAACTTGTGTTAGTGAGACAGCGTGTTTGTGAATTTGTGTTAGCATGATAGTGTGTTGTGTGAACTCGTGTTAGCCTGATATTTTGTTGTGTGAAATTGTATTAGCGTGACAGTGTGTTGTGTGTTAGTGTGACAGCGTGTGGTGCGAACTTGTGTTAGTGCGAAAGTGTTTTTCAGTGTTGTGATGGCGAGCTGTGTGATAGCCTAATGGCGTCTTTTGTGTCGGTAAGATGGCACGCTTTTATGAAAGTGCTATTGAGCTTTAGCAAGTGGCCCTATCTGGACACGCCTTATTATAATTGATCAGTTCTCAGGTATACAGTGAATTACCGGTATTATTGTCACCATGAAATCAGCATTTACAGTTGCAATTACGTAGTTAGTAATCATAAGATATTGGTTTGCGAGTTTTAAAATTATGGTGTTCCAATGATGTGAAGTTGCAGTGTGTTAGCATGTTAATTTCAACAGACTGCCACTCCAATGCAGCTTTAAACAACACGCTGCTGTGTTTACACAAAACAAAATATCATGCAAACACAACTCTAAACAATCTGTTGAGTGTTAGCTTCACTGCATGTTGGATTCAGTGTGCTGGCATATTATCACTGACGTACATGCTAGCACATTGTCACCTCGTGCTAGTATGTTGTCATAAATACTCTAGCACATTATTCTAAACCCACTAGTGCATGATTACTTTGCACTTGTATGTTGTCTTATTAGGGCCCCGCAAGGATTTGCGGGTGCCCTATAGTAATCACTCTGTCTGTCCGTCCGTCTGTCCAGCTGTCTGTCTGTCTGTCCGTCTGTCACTCTTCCGTCCACAAATTTTCTGTTTTTTTCTAATAACTTTTTTTATAGTTGCCCAATCAAGTTCAAATTTGGTATGGTAGTTCAGTAGGCAGAAATACATATTTTGATGCTAAGTTTGCTTCTCTATGTCTTCTGGTTTGGAGCTGGGGTGGTGGGGTAGATTCCTTAACTATGCATAAGAATGAATGGGCAACTTTTTTTATGGTTGCCCAATCAAGTACAAATTTGGTATGGTAGTTCAGTAGGCAGAAATACATATTTTGATGCTAAGTTTGGTTCTCTATGTCCCCTGGTTTGGAGCTGGGGTGGTGGGGTAGATTCCTTAACTTTATATACAAAAGCAGTGGCAAAGAGAGATAACTGCTGAAGATGTTGCCATTGTAAACTGAATGCTTCTATGAGTCCCTTGGGATTAATTAGCTTTCCTCCTGAAGAAAATCCAGAGCATTATCTTTATCTGTCAAATTGAGATGAATTACCACCTCTGTCTGCAAATGAAGTTTGTTTTGAAGTTAAGTCAATTTGAAATGCTATGAACACTCTGAAATGTGGATTTAAATATAAATATTTATAATTTATTTTTGTTTAAAAGTTATGATTTCTTTGAATTCTAATAACAAGAAATAGATTAAAGAAGATTTTTTGATTTACTTTTTTTCACTTTATGTTAATTCAAGAATATTATTAATTTTTAGGATAGTTGTATAAAAACACCATTTTATCATTAATACTGAAAAAGTTCTTATTGTAACTTAAGAAGAAAATGATGAGAGAGGTACAATTAATCCCTTGGGATTAATTATCTAGCCTGCTGCAGAAAATTCAGTAGGCTTATCTTTATCTGTCACTTTAAGATTAATGAAACCCCTTGTCTGCAACTGCTGTTTGTTTGAAGTTAAGGTCAAGCCTTCATGATACATGTATTTGCATTCATTGAAGGCTGGCATTTTATATAACACATGCTTCATAATCATGATAATTGTTTAAATATACATTCAATGTTAAGTTGTTTTTTACTGCCTAATGTAAATACAAGGATATTATTTTCAGTTTTTGAATATTCAGGAATTATCTTGAAATTTTAAGAATACAGTTGCTGTTGCTTATTCTTCGTACATTTTTTTATCATTCTGTAAGCTGCACCCTATTAATTCTACCCCATGGCGGGGCCCTTGCTGACTGGTTAGTTTTCTAGTTAGGGGATAGCATAAATGACTGCCTTAATTGGTGTAAACTTCTTTTAATTGATGAAAGAGTACATTAAAATTTACAAATTATACACAGAAAATGTGACAATATCTTATCTCTCAATTTGATAATCTAATTTATTATCTCATGAATTGCACTTTTTATTAGTAAAAGAATTATAAATTAAAAAATTTCAATTTCTTTTGGATAGGTGTGACTCATCTGAATACTGAATTTTGATACCAAGCATGACCATGATTTGCCAGAAGATCATCTGTTTGGATGTGACATGGAATAAACAGCATAGTGAAAATAAGTCAAGTTTTGGTTTGTGAAGACAATTTTTAAACACACTGTGTATCATTTTTAAATTTTGATTTGACAACATAAATCCACAAATATGAACATATCAATTGCTCTCAGTTTTTCAAGTGAAATAGTTTTTGTAACAGAAATACATGTACCAGTAATTACATTGGAATAAATGTTATTTTTAAATATAATAATATTTTGTTTGTGTAGCATGTTGACCTCTTTATTAAGGTCTTCCCTTTCAAAGTTTAGACTTACTTATTCTAATGATTAAGATAGATCCTCTGTCTTCAGCAGGAATATAAGATCTTGTAATACATGTATGTGTATTTTTTACAGTATACCGTATTTGGCCGAATATAATACGCATTTATGTAAAATACGCACCCCCCTTTTTGAGTCTGAAACTGGGGAAAAAACGCAGTTCGGATGTATTATACGCAACAGAAAAATTTACAAAGCGATGTTCTGAACTATGAAAATCACAGTAATTTGTTACGAAAATCGGCGCGAGGATTAGGTGTCAAAAAATTTACTGAACACACTTTTTTAAAAATACACACTTTATAACTTTCTCTTAATCCTGACATTCATTATCGCGATGATCTGGAGAAAATTATTTATTCATTTATTTCAACAAAGCACAAGATAATGTTGCGTAAAAGTATTAACAGATTTTTTTAAAGAATAGTTACGGTGATTTTGAAATTATGCGCCGCCATATTCTCAGATGAAATAATTTTTATTTCAACAAGATATTGTAGAAAGTTTTATCAGTTGTCATATTTAATTTTGGTTCTAGATAATCATGCTTAAAATTATCTTACAATATTTTAACAGGAAACGAAATTGAAACATCAAAGTATTTATTTCTTTAAGAAGACTACGATTTTCCTCTTCTGAATCTTCACGGATATCTTATTTTCTAAAAGATACCACTTTTATTAAAAGTTTTAGCATAATTTATATTTCATTTCTCAACTCTCAATTATTTAAACAAGAGGCCGATAAGTATAAGATAAGGTAAAATTACATTTAGCAACTGTTTAATTGTTTTAAGTGCTGTAATCAACACATGCTCACCATGCTCACACATACGAAAGGTCATAAACCAACCCCCAATTTTTAACAAAGAAAATAATCACAGCAATTAACATGGCAGTAAATAATCAGTGCTCTAACTGTAAAAACATTGCTTTGGAGTCGGTAGACAATTAATTGCCCCGAGGGATGTTGATAGGTAATTATCATTTGACCAGCGCACTGGTTTCCTTTCATTGGGACGTATCCATGGAGGGGTGTTTATATTGTTGCAGATTATAACTGAGTTATTTTAAGCCTAAAATTAATATTTATTTTAT
Source organism: Saccostrea cuccullata (assembly GCF_032062105.1). Classification (NCBI taxonomy): domain Eukaryota; kingdom Metazoa; phylum Mollusca; class Bivalvia; order Ostreida; family Ostreidae; genus Saccostrea; species Saccostrea cuccullata. The sequence continues at coordinate 19,918 of NW_026934858.1, forward strand.
TGTATTTCATTAAAAAATGATTTATTACTTTGTCTGGCAGATAAGGTGCATGTGCACTATCATTCCGGAAGCACGTGACATAGCTATGAGTGAACGTCTAAAAATAACATCGGTAATGGTGGCCTCCTCGGAGACAATCAACATGCAGCTCAAATTACTTTTAACTTACTTTTTAATGTTATTTGGGCATAAAAAGATAATGAAAGTGACATTTTTAAGAAGCATATCTTCCAACAATAACTTTCCGAAGTTTAAAATATGGCAATTAACAAAAGAAATTGCATATGTCTCTAGGTAATACTACGGTATGTACATATGATAGCCGTGTTTCACCTGAAAGAAAAACTTGTCAAAATCCCATTGTGATGTAAAATACACATCCCTTTCTCACAGAAATTTATTTTAGGAAAAAAGTGCGTATTGTATTCCCCCAATTATGGTAATTGTTTAATCTGCGCTCAGCCGCTGACACAGTACAGTATATACCAAAGCTGGTCATAAACCGTCCCGATTTTTAACAAAGAAAATATTTCTTATCAAAGCAAATTATAAGGACAGTAAAAAATCAGTGCTCTAACTGTAAAAACGTTGCTTTGGAGTTGGTAGACAATTAATTGCCTGGAGGGGTGTTGGGAGATAATTATCAAGTGACCAGCGCACGTGTTTAAAACATTGGCTTCCTTTCATTGGTACAATGTACGTAGAGAGGGTGTTTATGTTGTAGTGAATTTTCACTGAGTTATTTACAACCTAAACTATTTTTTTATTATTGAATTTCATTAAAAAAAAAAGACATTGCTTTGTCTGATTATTACGGAAGGAGTGAACGTCTAAAAATAACATCGGTAATGGCGGCCTACACGGAGAGTCGGGAAGGCAATAAACATGCAGCTCAAATTAATTTTAACTTGCTTTTTCATGTCATTATATTATCAAAAGGTTATGAAAATGACATTTTTAACAAGCATACTTACCAACAATAAATTTTGAAGTTTATACATGTGTATTAAAATATGGCGATAAACAAAAGAAATTGCACATGTCTCTATAGGTAATACTACGGTATGTACACATGATAGCCATGTTTCACCTGAAAGAAAAACATGAAAATCCCATTTTCATGTAAAGTACGCACTCCTTTCTTACAGAAATTTATTTTAGTAAAAAAGTGTGTATTATATTCCGCCAAATACGGTAATGTAAAAAAAAATTGTTGTTTTGGCACATACAACTAATTCAAGGCATAAACATGTGTATGATTCCAAGGAATTCAGTACATAGGGCATGTACATGTAGTTTTCTAAAACAAGATTGAAGAGATGTCCAGTTGCATTTCATTGTCAACTCCAAAACTGTGCCTGTTGCATACTTATTAGCCCATCTGAGCTAAGGAACCAGTAATTTTTTTAAAAACATAATTTTATCCATTATCATCATTGTCTAAAATTTCACAATATCATTTTCCAGAACCAAAGTGAAACTTGGCACAGAGCATCCTTAGTGTAGGGGATTCAAATTGTTCTTATGCAGGGCAATACCTTCAAAGAGATTTGTTTCTTTAATACTGTAAATGTATTATATTTAGCTTGTACAATATTTGGTGGAAATTGACTTTTGAATAAGTTAGCGTAGATATTCTTATTTATGTTTATGTACAAGACTTTAGCTTTGTACTTGATTTAGTGATTGCTGCATTCCGCCAAAGCCGCTAAAAAAGAATACACAGCCATATGTAATATGTTCATAATATACCTTTCAGAGAATTTTACACTCCTATTGAGGTACCACCAGTTGCTAATGGAAAGCTTCAAATTCGAAACATACACAACACATTTCTGTGCGTTTATTATAAAAGTATTGTTCTACTTACTGATTGCAACTAATGAAGATTGTTCATCATTATTGTAAATACATTTGGATTTTTTGAATTATTATATAATTTGTTTATTTTATTTACCTAGTTATATTGTATATTAAATGATTTTAAAGCCATTTTTAAGATGGTAATGTAGCAAAACACTTATGTTTCTGTAGTATGACACGTTTCACAAACATAACATAGGCGTCGGAACCGGGGGGGGCTAGGGGGGGCTTAGCCCCCCCACTTTTTTTCCAAATATATACTTAGTATAGACATTGAACGTATCTTCGTAGGTTTAGCCCCCCCACTTTCCACAGATGCGCCTTAGTATAGGTTAAAAATTGGGAAAGTGGTGGTGTCAAAAGTCGTAATATTGGAAGTTAAACTGTTGTGTATACGATTTCAAGAATGCTGTTAGAGAGAGTACCCTTTAGACCTCATGCTCACACCAAATTAAAGAATTCAAGTAAGGGTTTTTGAGACAAGTCGAAAAAGAGAATGTTAGCCAAGTTGACAATCTAGACAGAAACATTGAATCTTTTGCTTATCGCTAGGAAGGAAGACCCACTCGTTGCTTTGCAACGAGCTTTGCTCTAGTTATTATGTCGCCCCGAACGAAGTCGGGGACGACATATTGATATTGTACGCATGTTTTTTTTATCCAGGCTGTTTCTCGGAGATGGCTGGGACAATCTTCCTGAAACTTTCCTCAAAGGACGATCACTGGTTGTAGTTGTGCAGTGAGGTTGTTCAGTTCCAATATGTCTACCGTTGCCATGGAAACCTGTAAAAAGCGACAAATTTTGTCCGAGAGTGTTCTCTCTGGTCCCTTAAACGTTCGTCATAAAACTTTTCTTATTTTAATGATTAGTATCTGTAGTTATGCAACTCGCATTTAAAATTTTCAAATAATCGATTATTGCCATGGAAACCAGGTGAAAGTTAAAATTCTTTAATTTCGATTTTCTCAATAACTACGCAGGCAATCGTTTTGAAACTTTCAGTGTTTATTCCTTGCAATGCGTCAAAGTGATTTCTACTTTTAAAAAAATTGTAATGAGTCGCTCACAGTTGCCATAGAAACGAAACAGAAAAAAAGATTCAGATGTACACATGTGTTCTCCAAGGTCTAGGTCAAAGGGTCAAAGTTCTTGGTGTCCAATAAAAGTTCTTTTCACAAGGATTACATATTTGAAATACGAAAGCCCTAGCCCTTACCGTTCAAACGTAAGGTACTATGTTCAAGACAACCCCCCCCCCCCTTTTTTGAAGCGCACTGCCAGGTAGAATACACAGATATAACATATACAATTTACAGGTAACGTTTTAAAAGTTTCATTCATAAAATTCAGTTCTCCTGATGTGATTTGATAGTTTGCCAACAGTCATTCTTCTTCTGTCTTGTCTCTAGATTTTATAATTATTTTGTTTTTTCTATATAAAAAATAACGATTGTCAACTTCATTTATTAGCATTTCGCGTTTTTTGGTATATCTATTACTTGTATATTATTAATTTCATTAAATAGTGCAAGAATAAATTAGAAAATTGGTACGTTATTTCCATAGTTTTTATTCATTCATAAATCTTTGGATCCGCTCCTATACAGGTGCGCTAAGCCTTGATCACTACTGTAAACAAAACATTCATCTCGCCGAAAATGTTCATGATTCCGCTAAACTGAGAAAGTTTTCACATGATTTATCATCTCATAAGAAACATCAGACCTGTACAGTGCAGAAATGCTCGAATTGAAGGGGAAAATTCAGGAGTTATTGATGGGAAAAATTCAGGAGTTATTATGTCGCCCCGAACGAAGTCGGGGACGACATATTGATATTGTACGCATGTTTTTTTTATCCAGGCTGTTTCTCGGAGATGGCTGGGACAATCTTCCTGAAACTTTCCTCAAAGGACGATCACTGGTTGTAGTTGTGCAGTGAGGTTGTTCAGTTCCAATATGTCTACCGTTGCCATGGAAACCTGTAAAAAGCGACAAATTTTGTCCGAGAGTGTTCTCTCTGGTCCCTTAAACGTTCGTCATAAAACTTTTCTTATTTTAATGATTAGTATCTGTAGTTATGCAACTCGCATTTAAAATTTTCAAATAATCGATTATTGCCATGGAAACCAGGTGAAAGTTAAAATTCTTTAATTTCGATTTTCTCAATAACTACGCAGGCAATCGTTTTGAATCTTTCAGTGTTTATTCCTTGCAATGTGTCAAAGTGATTTCTACTTTTAAAAAAATTGTATGAGTCGCTCACAGTTGCCATAGAAACGAAACAGAAAAAAAGATTCAGATGTACACATGTGTTCTCCAAGGTCTAGGTCAAAGGGTCAAAGTTCTTGGTGTCCAATAAAAGTTCTTTTCACAAGGATTACATATTTGAAATACGAAAGCCCTAGCCCTTACCGTTCAAACGTAAGGTACTATGTTCAAGACAACCCCCCCCCCTTTTTTGAAGCGCACTGCCAGGTAGAATACACAGATATAACATATACAATTTACAGGTAACGTTTTAAAAGTTTCATTCATAAAATTCAGTTCTCCTGATGTGATTTGATAGTTTGCCAACAGTCATTCTTCTTCTGTCTTGTCTCTAGATTTTATAATTATTTTGTTTTTTCTATATAAAAAATAACGATTGTCAACTTCATTTATTAGCATTTCGCGTTTTTTGGTATATCTATTACTTGTATATTATTAATTTCATTAAATAGTGCAAGAATAAATTAGAAAATTGGTACGTTATTTCCATAGTTTTTATTCATTCATAAATCTTTGGATCCGCTCCTATACAGGTGCGCTAAGCCTTGATCACTACTGTAAACAAAACATTCATCTCGCCGAAAATGTTCATGATTCCGCTAAACTGAGAAAGTTTTCACATGATTTATCATCTCATAAGAAACATCAGACCTGTACAGTGCAGAAATGCTCGAATTGAAGGGGAAAATTCAGGAGTTATTGATGGGAAAAATTCAGGAGTTATTATGTCGCCCCGAACGAAGTCGGGGACGACATATTGATATTGTACGCATGTTTTTTTTATCCAGGCTGTTTCTCGGAGATGGCTGGGACAATCTTCCTGAAACTTTCCTCAAAGGACGATCACTGGTTGTAGTTGTGCAGTGAGGTTGTTCAGTTCCAATATGTCTACCGTTGCCATGGAAACCTGTAAAAAGCGACAAATTTTGTCCGAGAGTGTTCTCTCTGGTCCCTTAAACGTTCGTCATAAAACTTTTCTTATTTTAATGATTAGTATCTGTAGTTATGCAACTCGCATTTAAAATTTTCAAATAATCGATTATTGCCATGGAAACCAGGTGAAAGTTAAAATTCTTTAATTTCGATTTTCTCAATAACTACGCAGGCAATCGTTTTGAATCTTTCAGTGTTTATTCCTTGCAATGTGTCAAAGTGATTTCTACTTTTAAAAAAATTGTATGAGTCGCTCACAGTTGCCATAGAAACGAAACAGAAAAAAAGATTCAGATGTACACATGTGTTCTCCAAGGTCTAGGTCAAAGGGTCAAAGTTCTTGGTGTCCAATAAAAGTTCTTTTCACAAGGATTACATATTTGAAATACGAAAGCCCTAGCCCTTACCGTTCAAACGTAAGGTACTATGTTCAAGACAACCCCCCCCCCTTTTTTGAAGCGCACTGCCAGGTAGAATACACAGATATAACATATACAATTTACAGGTAACGTTTTAAAAGTTTCATTCATAAAATTCAGTTCTCCTGATGTGATTTGATAGTTTGCCAACAGTCATTCTTCTTCTGTCTTGTCTCTAGATTTTATAATTATTTTGTTTTTTCTATATAAAAAATAACGATTGTCAACTTCATTTATTAGCATTTCGCGTTTTTTGGTATATCTATTACTTGTATATTATTAATTTCATTAAATAGTGCAAGAATAAATTAGAAAATTGGTACGTTATTTCCATAGTTTTTATTCATTCATAAATCTTTGGATCCGCTCCTATACAGGTGCGCTAAGCCTTGATCACTACTGTAAACAAAACATTCATCTCGCCGAAAATGTTCATGATTCCGCTAAACTGAGAAAGTTTTCACATGATTTATCATCTCATAAGAAACATCAGACCTGTACAGTGCAGAAATGCTTGAATTGACTGTGGCATGTCAGATTCGTTTTCCGGCAGAACCTCTACAAATTAAAGTGAAAGTAGGGAATTTTCTGAATTCTCACTGGCGTTTTAATACACAAAATAATTCGGCTGATCTTCTTAATAAATAATATTTGCCAAGCATTTTTGGTAGGAAAGATACTGCCAATTAACAAGTATGAGACTCAGTTCAGTACATCTGCCCAATTTCTTGTATGCAAGTCTGCAATTTTGGACTTGTAATTTTTTTCCTGCACTACTTTCTTCTCCTACAGATTCTAAAAATAATGAGTGGGATGTACCCAATTAAGGTCTTCCGTTTCTAACGGAAAGAACTGATCATACGACTGGATGGTTGTCAAAGCTTAGCTAATGGACCATTGTTTTAGTGATGATAAAAATGAAAGTCTTGTCCGAAACGGGGCGACATATGCTATTGCTTGCAATAGCAGACTTTCTAGTTATTATTTTTCTTCTTCCTGGGAAAATCTTTTCCGCGAGTGATCTTGTAAACTACACATCCGACTAAGGTGAAACCTTTTTAGGGTCAGTAGGCATGTTATGTAGATTTGCGGAACGAAGGTCATTTTACGTGCATGTGCGTGCAAGAGCGCGCACGTGCAACACGTGAAATGACCAATATAATGGATATACCCGTAACTTTTCTACTTTTTGATTATATGCTTTGAAACTCATAATATAAGTATATATTAGTAGTATAGACGTGATGACATGGTCAAAATAGCAAGATCTCACGCGCATGCACGTGCACTTTGCTCTTATTGGCTGAAACTAAAGCCTCAATATCTTTCTTGTTTTTTGATAAAATCCTTTGAAATTTTGAACAGAGTCAAACATTAGGGAGATCTTTAGCTTGATATATAAGAATTATCATGAAAGCATGTGCATGCACGTATGCTTGCAAGAGCGCGCATGTGCAACACCAGAAATGTCCAATATAATTGATATAGACGTAACTATTTAAAAGTTTGATGAAATGTTTTGAAACTCATAATATAAGGATATTTTAGCATAGACAAAAAATGTATTTGTCAGCCCCTGCAATGGCATTGAATTCTAGTAAAGATAAATAAAAAGATACAAATAACAGATTTAATGCAGTAAAACATTGATAAAAAGTGACAATTGCCACCTCTTAACATGCTCAGACATATACAACTATGTACAACAAATTTCTGACTGATCTCAACATGTATTATCTTTTCTGCATAGTGTTTCTTATGATGAACCTGTCTTAGCCTACAAGGATCATAAAGTCACATTCAATTCACAGTTGTCATCAGAATTCAAAATGGTTTTTAAATTTCTTCTAAGAAGTCTGTCATTTCATCCATGACATGGCTGTCATCATAGGGAGCTCGCACATATCCTTTTTTACGCTTGGAATTTCCATGCGGGGCCACCCCAGGGAACAAGCCCAAATACTCCACGACAAAAATACTACTACTCGACGAATTCATCCATGTAATTCGTCGTCTGTAACTAGGGTCCAATTTAAGGGCCGTGTAATAGCGATTTAGTGTCGTAATTCTGGAAGGATCTGGTTGCGGTTCCATTAAAGTGAACACATATTTGCCTTTACATTTTGACCGGATATGAAACAGTCTATTTCGTACAACAATGGTTCTGTATTCCCCCGTTTCTCGTTGAATTAAGTAAGTTTTTGGTGTATTCCCTTTACTCCAAGTCCCACAGTCATCAGGGAAGAAACACCTTTTGTCCCTTACTATATTTGCAGCATTTTTAACAATAAAATAGACATTGTTTTTTATTCCTGGTGGAATTGACGGAAGTGCTTCCGATGCAGGGAAAGATTTGAAAATTTCTAGTAAACATTCAAAATCAAAAAACGACTTGTCCACTTGACCAACTGCTTCAATTCTGACAGGAGTAATTTCACTGGACTCGTTTTGTTCACCACTTTGATCAGCACTGTTCGCGGCTGAGAGCTCATCAGTCTCACTTGTAGGTTTCGAGAATTGTGCTCTCGCTTTCCCATAATGATGGGTTGAACGGGAAGCTTTAGTTGAGGACACCAGTGGCTGCTTTTGGTCATGCTTTTCATCTGCATTGTGCGATGGAACATCGTCTGAGGATTTACTATAAGGGTGGTCTAAACCTGAAGTTCTGGAAGGATTAATTGATAATGAGTTATCTTGCGATGCAAGATCCTCAGAAGATGGAATATCTAGTAATTGATCAACATCAATTACATTCTCTGGAGCAGGGGGCAAAAGGGGAACAAAATGATTGGTCACCCAGTTACCATCGTCATCTTTTAACATGCTGCACCATAGAATATTTATGGTGTACTTGGCCTGTAGAGCACGTGGTAGGAATTCACAGTTCAAAATCGAAACTGATGGGTCAAGGAGGCCATGTACTGGTGGGTATAAAGACTTGATGCCTCTCGATATTACAGTAGCAGCAGCATGAATAGTCCATGCACATGAGAACTTGAAATTCTGAGCACAGCTCCCAATGGCTTCCTCGTATGAAGGAGATATGTATGCCATTCTATCCCTCTTGTGACTATTTATGTAGAAGTCTTTGTGATAAAACATCTCAAGGCAAGTCCGGGCCCTGATCTCCGATGCCAGTTTTTCATTGCCCTGTATAGCGATTGATATGGCATTAAATAAACAATTCCCGTTTCCTTGGACTGAAACAGGCACAAAATCTGACTTGCCAACCAGATCCGAGGCTGAATGGTCTATACTCATGGAAGGTTCATATTTGAAAGGTTGTTTTGAAGGTAAACGTTTAGGTTGTTTACGCATAAAAATCGACTCGATCTTAACTCCCATCTCAAAACACCCAGACTGAAGAGCTGATTCTAACCTGGCAAGAGACTTATCATAGTCAAAGGCCCCAGAATTGTTCTCACAACATCTAGAACAAATGTAAGGCAGCGGGCATTTCTTCAAGTAATAGAAATCAGTATTGGACAATTCCTCGCACTTTTGGTGAAACCATTCTTCACATTTGTCACAGCCCACACATTTATAGCCATCACAGCTAACATGACAAAGGCCGCATGCATAGTCACTCGCTGGAGATGAATCATTCATGCTGCCAAGAAAGATGCAGTGATGTTTAAGTTCCCAGCAAAGATGTACTGCATTAGAAGTGTCTTCTCCAGCAACCTCTTACTATCCTCTCTTCTATCCTTTATCTTCTAGCTTATTAACTATCCTCTCCTTTCTTCTAAAGTTCTACTCTCTCTTCTATCCTCTCCTATCTTCTATCTTTTCCACTAGTCTTTCCTCTATCTTTTCCACCAGCTTCTTAACAATCTTCCCTTATCTTCTAATCCTCCACTATCCTCATGAATTGAGCATGCTGAAGCTAAAAAAAATTAAGATGGACTTGAGTATATAGTACTACCGGGTATATACCATAGACATAGAAGACAGTATTGTTCACTTGTGACCTTGAAAATCAATTCCAAACTAGGAAAATATAGGGGTTGTTGTAATTGTCAACTCGATCTGCATCAATTAATATTCAATTTACTTAAAATTAGATGTTGGATCCGCTCGCATACTAGCTACACTAACATCTAATAACATCCCATAGAGGCCGGGTTACATCAGAGGTCAAATTCTATCAACCAATCAAATTGTTGCCTGCAAAATCATCATATATTTGTTGAAGCGGATAAGTCCGAATTTGACCTCTGACATGACCCTGTCTGGGATGTTGTTAGATGTCACTATGTATAGTGAGTTTGCGAGCAGATCTAACATCTAATTTTAATTAGACTGTATCTGCAGGTACCTGTGCCATTCACATCTTCATTCTTGGTAATTTTGATACAACTTATTTGAAAAAGCATAAAATGAAATTTTTACATTGGCTATTTAATATTTTATATATTTTGGCACTCAAGTTTTTCTGCAACCCTACAGAAAAAGTCAGTTTATACTGTAAGATTAATCACGAGAAGTTAATGAACTTCCGAGGGATCAATCACGTAAACAATGTGCATACAGAAAAACTTGTTAACCAAAAGTTATTCCTTTAATCCTTTTGTAAGTATTTTGATGTGGATTAATGATATTCATAACAAAAATAAAAATTTTAACATTTGTGCAATTGATCCCAATTATTAACGGTAACCTGTTGAAATACAAATCAAAGAACAAGAAAACATTAACCTTGACATGTAGGTTGTGTAACAAGCCAGCCTGTACAATTTGCAACGTGATATTCATAAAAATTCAAATTATGGGACAGTTGGGAATCGGCTCACTGGGCACTAGATTTACCGACTGTCTTATACAAACGGTGACCATATTTTTTCTTGGCTTTTTCAAAATGAATTGTCTGTTAAACTGTAATGATACCGATTGAAATCCATGTTTTAAAACTTTTTAGCGACTCAATTTGCGTTCTTTAAAGGTGATTTTACCATTTTCTGTTGCATTTATTGTTTATTTGCATATATTCATGTTTATTCGTGGCAATGGCAAATGTCTGCAAAAACAAAACAAACAAACAATTTTCGTTAATGATGTAGACATTTCTTTTGAATTCTGGTTTTCTTATAAAAATGTTCTGCTTTTCATACCACCATTTCCTTACCTAAGCCTTTTAAATTCAGGTCTTCCTAAATCATAACCTTCAGCTTCGTCGAAAAACAGGAATAACCCATCGGAAGTTCTCGGACAGATCATACTTTTAATTAGTCTCGTTCAACCAGACGCTCGGCTGTCTCCGTGAACTCCGACCAGCAGAGAGTCTGGTAAAGAATCACGTAAGCGTTTGTAACCGTCAGAGGGCGCTATCTTGTTTTCATTTTAAAAATCCTTTTTGTAATCAAACGTTCAAGACGTTTCTTCTGCTTGATTGTGACTTTATATTAATAAATTGGTCTTTAATTAGGGATACCAAACGAGAAATTACAATATCAATCGAAGGAATGTTTATTACGCAGGTAGGGCTACACTACTTTCACTTTTGCTTTCGTACAGAATATTTGCAAGACATAATAAAACACGCTTACCTATAACTGAAGGGCATTATCGTAAACAATTCCTCTCTAACGGTTTTAACTTTTAGACATATAACTTTCACATCTTTAAGTTATTTTTCTGTTGATTTATCATGTATTTGTTTAAATCTTGTAGGTGTGTTCTTTTCAGCCAATCAAAAACTTTACCAGAATTTCGGTAAGCCTCGTTTTGGCGTCACAAACGATAATACGTATCTTTACCAGACCCTCTGGGTGGTCGGAGATTTACGGAGACAGCCGAGGGTCTGGTTGAACGAGACACAGGAGTTCGCGTACTTATCAATTTTGCCAAAATTTTCGGTAAATAAAAAAGATACGTAATACCTATAATAATAACACAAGGATTGCAACCGTTGTCCGCGACGCCATGACGTGACATCATGGGCGGTCTATTTACCCAAAAGGAACAAAAAAACAATCATACACAATTAACTAGAGACAACGATATTACATTTAGATACGAGTACAAGTACTTGTACCTCCCCGTTTTAAATTTTCTTGAATGTCTACTAACTTGTCTCTGGTTTCTTTTCACATATGACCTCAATCATCTAGATTAGCATTTCGGGCAGATTTGTTCCTTTTTGGGTAAATGGACGCGCCCGTGACGTCACGTCATGGCGTCGCGGACAACAGATATTTGAGCGAAGTTGTGGAGAAATGTCTCTGCTGCTGCTGTAAAACATGCGTTTGAAATTATATGCATTAAGAGCCATAAAGAATGGTCCCTTCCAAAAAGATTGGCTTGTGTTTTATAATTTTCGATTGAAGATTAATTGTGCGACAGCCTTGATATTAAGTGAGGGGTTCCTAGGTGACATAAAATGCGTTGCACTCCTTGTGTTATTATTATACGTATTACGTATTTTTTTATTTAATGAAAATTTCGGTATAATTGATGGGTACGCGAACTCCTGTGAACGAGACTAACTTTTAATGAGAACTAACTGAGGGCTCTCGAAAATAATTTAGATCAGAAAGATGTTTGAGTATAGGGAGTATAAGTTTACTAAGTAGAGATTTTAAAAGCGTCTAAATAACTGCGAAATTTGGCGGAAAATGATGGCAGCATCTGAAGAGAGTTGTAGTTTGACTTTTGCAGATACGTCTGCACAGAATTTAAAGGAAAGTAATGATGTTAATGAAGTGTATAGAGATGTTTCGAAGTGGACCCAGGTAGATTTGAATAAAATAGGAATCCACTACAGCGAATACGCCATTTCTCTTCGTCGGCTTGAGGAGCTTGCCAAAAAATCAAGTTGCACTCAAAATTCATCAGGAATAACACGGGTGCCAGCATGTTTGTCAACACTGGAAAACTTTTTGACAGATCATTTCAAATTATGTATTCCACATGATAATTTGAAGAGACACCTGCCGCGACAAAATGTGGTGGAATATTTACAATACATAAATGAAAGTCGTCAGAAATTGTGGGAGGATTTGTCAATGTTTGAAAAACAAACTAATTTGGGCGATGAAGAGAAACGGTAAGTTTAAACTGTTTTAAGCTCATTAAGTCTGTTTCAATTACAGACCTTAAATTTACATTGATTAAAGTCACGGACAACTAGCAACACGGCAACATTTTTCTTTTTTGAAAAAAAAATTGACATAACATATTTGTATATATGTATTACAAGTGTATGTCAAGCACCATGTATGGTATTGTTTCATACGACTTTAAAAATTTATTTTGCAGATTGTTGAATGTGTTGCATTTAAAAGTTCAGGATTACTTGTCCAGTCTGGGTAGATTCATGGTGGCACGAGGGGATGGTCCTGTCCCAGATATCACATACACACAGCTTGTCATGGATTTCCTGCGTATTTTCTTTCTGTTCCCTCAGTAAGTTAAAGTACGGAAAATGGCTGGGGTAGTCTTTACTTTACCGGTCCCCAGATCCGCAAGATCCTCATGCTCATTGGACTATGATGTAACATTTACGTCACTCAACTGATAGGGGTTAGTCTTCAACACTATTCGACTGATTAGGGTTAGTCTTGCACCCACCTGATATCCACATGGATAAGGGTTAGTCCTCGCACATTATTCTACTGATTAGGATAAGTCTACCATCTGCCCGGGAGATTTCGGCTAAACGTCTTAGTCCTTGCAAATCATCCGAAAGATAAGGGTTAGTGACTCCTTCTTTTAGAAAAATCAAGAAATTCAGATGCTGCTGTAGTTTTTGCAAGGTCATAATTCAGCTTCAACACCATTTTTTAAGTTTGTTTACAGGGAAAATGGCGCTTCATTGACAATTATTTTTTGTCGATTTTTTTCAATAAATATAAAACAATATTTATTAATTTCTTCAGAGAACAAGGTCTATTGTTATCACAAAACCTTAGTTGGACAGAATACATTGATAGCATTGTAAACAATGCTTATAAGAAACTTGGGCTTTTGAAAAAACTTTAAATTTAAAATCGGTAGGACACATCTTTCAAAATTGTATGTCACATTTATCAGACCCCTCGCTCGAATACGCTTCAATTGTTAAGGATGGCTGCTCTAATAATGATGCCGAAAAGCTTGAAAGAGTTCAATTATCTGCAGCTAGAATTGTTACAGGACTTCTAATTTTTGTGTCAAGAGAAATACTTTACTCTGAAACTGGCTGGGTAACATTGAAAGTTAGGCGCTATAATGCAAAAATGACCACGATGTACAAAATTCATAATGGTAGTGTACCTGAATATTTGAATGACATTGTTCCAAACAAGCGCGAAAACATTTCAAAATATAATACCCATAATAAGGAACAATACGCTGCCCCAAGATGCAGATTAGAATTATATAAAAGATCTTTTATTCCTGACGCTGTGAAACAGTGGAATTTATTGAAGACAGAAACAAGGGAAGCTATCTTACTCAATACGTTTCGAAAAAACTTAACTACAGAAGTAAAAAATCCCCCAATCTATTTTTCATTTGGCAAACATTATACAAATATAATCCATACTAAACTTAGACACAACTGTATACTTAATTATGATTTACACAAAAGAAATATTATTAATAGCCCTTTATGTTCATGTGGTTTATATCTCAATGTACTACATGTATTTTAATTGCATGACATATAGTTATATTTAAGGAGAGGAACTCGTAAGTTGAAAGAACTTGTTTCCAATCCTTTTGTTTATACAATAAAATGTGTTCAAAACAGAGAACAAGGTTAAAAACTTTGTTTAAAAACATAGCTTACCTTTAAACCAATCTTTTAACTGTAAAATTTGATTTTTGGGTTAAAAAGGCCAAAAATTCCGTACCTTTAATTTTCCTTTGATCGCTCACGCGATATCATATACACTGAAGTCACCTTCGGCGACACAACAATTTAGTGTGTTTTTCTTGGGATCGGTAAAGTCGTTCCAATGGCTTTCATCAGTGATTGTTTAAGTACAAGTTTCTTGTTTACACTCTCTGTTCATTACATGATGATGGCTTAGCCTAGACAGATTTTCTATTGTTTTGTTTAAAACTATTTTCACAGTCAGTTTTTATTTGTAACAATTTTCAGACTTGGAAAATCAAAGACCACACATATGAAAATTGGAAAGCAAGAGGTGGTTAGCGCCCCGGACCTTCGCTTTGAGGAATATCCTGGGCCGCAATTAATTACCTTGTTAAGGATGTCCAATGAGGTATACAATGTCCTGATTAAAGGCCAATTTCTAACCAATAAATCAAATTATAATACCCTGTCATTTTAACATAATTATCCAGATACCTGTTTTTCCCATTGTTGTTAAATATGGGGGAGAAAATGGGCAAAGATATCCATCAGTCTGAGAGCTTTCATTTAACAAGTTGATCCAATAATTTTCTATCAGAATTCTTACTATCTTATCTAAATTGTCAGCTATGTGTCTAAAAATCTAATAGGCATACTCTAGCAGTGTTGGATTACTGTAAATGTACTTTTTTCAGCATAGGATTATTAACACTTTGTAACAAAAACAATATATTGTAAAGGTAATGACTTATAAGTTATATAAACAATATTTTACAGGTCAGCATCTCCTGTGGGGAACCTGACTCCATTTCTAAAGAAGATTTCAGCATTCAGAGTTTGCCTGAACATATTCTGGGTCAGCACGGAGCAGATCTTATACTTGACATTGACAATTCTGTCTTCTATCCTGGCATACTGGGAATTATATGTCTGAGAACAAAGGTCTGTATTCACAATTACACAGCCTCAGAATATCCTCTGGTATCCCTGACAAACATCACAGAATGCAAATATAAGTTTACATGTAATAAATGACAATTATTCAGTGAACATGGCATTATGAATAGCAACATAGCTCTGCAGGCATATTTACCATGATGCACTAGCATGCATCATAAAATATGCCATCAGAGCAATTGCTGCTTATAACGCCATGCTCACTGAATAATGTTTTTTCTTTGAAATTTTCTGCAATCTAATATTTCAAAAGTTAACAACTGCCCTGTACATGTAAGTAAGTGTTTTACTGTAGCTCAGCCGCTCAAAGCTTTAAATTCCCATATTGACTTCCCTGAAAATGCTCTTGGATTGCAAGTTTTTCTTTCCACGAATTTCACTGAAAGTGGGTGATACTAATTTCAGTCTGTCTGTTCGTCTGTCCCTCTGTCTGTAGTTTGGCCTGTCTGTAACACTTTTATTTCCATGCAATATCTCAAGAAGCCTTTGAGCTTTTGCAATGAAATTTTATACATGGCCTAAGAAAGACTCCTATTGATTTTGAGGTCAAAGTTTGAGGTCATAAATTCAAAAAAATTGTCTGTTTTAATGCTTTTGTCTCTGTGCGTTATCTTAAGAAGCCTTTGAGTTTTTGCAATGAAATTGTATACCACAACTCCCAATGGCCTGAGGAAGACCCCTATTTATTTTGAGTTGATAAAGGTCAAGGTCACAAATTCATAATTCTCTGTGTGTGTGTGTGTAAAACTTTCATTTCCAGACGATATCTCAAGAAACTTTTACAATGAAAATTTAAATCCCCCCTCCTAGAACCGTGTTCTCTTGTATTTTCTTAAATTGCGGGACATTAGCTTGTTGTTTGATGTCTTGAGGTTCTTGTTAATACTCTCTATCTCTGTCTTTCAGCTTATTTTTACCTACCTGGAGTTAACAGAGGACCATATAAACCTCATTCAGAAGGGAACTCCAATGGGAGCTAAAGGTGCCTCCATCCAGTACACACGTCCTTACAATTACTGGAGCCCAGAGGATAGAAAAGAAATCTATAGAACTCTGCTCTGGTTAGGACACCTTCAAACAGCAAGTGAATGGCATTGGTGATGCCTCAATAGAAATAAGAAATCTATTGTAATTACATTCTGTTTCATCATCACATGTCCAGTGAATGGCATTGGTGACTCTTCTACAGAAACAGTAAAATCATTACATTTATTTTCTGGAGTCATGAATTATTGTAGAACAACTGTGCAGCTATTGTCAGTGAATAAACTGTTTTGTTATTGTTGAATTTCTTTGTTAAAGTTTTTCATTTTATTTACCCTGGTAAAAGAAAGTTATTAGTTAATATCTGATTACATGTACCATGAACTAAGAACCTACATTTTTCTAATTACAGTATCTATTTATCTGAAAAAAATTTTTTTTGATCAACTTGATGAAATCTAAATAAACTTGTGCTATGCCCGGTAATGCCCCTGTCATCACCATGAATTAGGTGACAGTGTTGATGTTGGTGTACCAAATAAATTTCAGTTTTAGGACAAAGTCCATTCCCAAGTAAATATAAAATCCTACTTGAATTCAGTTAATAGAGATGGTGCATCTAGGGATACACAATGCCAGACCTGCTTGAGATGCTGGATGAGTGACCTCAAACCGTTTGGTGACAGCAAATTGAGGAAAATCTCAGTTGAGGCTACCTCAGTGAATTGAGTTGAGATTAATAAAATTTTGGTGATGGTGGGGCCAGGTCAAAGTTTAATGAGTATGTCCATTTCAAAGTATTGCTTATTTTTTTTGTCACCAAACTTGTATGGATTATACATCTGAGGATGCATACTGTAAATCACTAAATTTTCGCGACACCTTATTTTCGCGAGATAGTCATTGACTCTTCATTAGCGAGACAAAATTTTCGCGGATTGTGGTTATTGCTCTATATAATCTTAAGGAATTCTATTCTACGCGAGAATGAAATTTTCGTGAGCAAACCGTCTTGTGTAAATACGCGAAAATAAAGTTCTCGCGAATAAAAAGTGATTTACAGCACTACCAAGCATGTTTCATATGCGTGATCTGACCTGGGGGCCATAAAACTTGGACCAGCTCACTTTTGATCTCAGTCTCACTTTTCCGCTATCAATTCCTTCGGCAAAAGTGGGACTGAGATCAAAAGTGAGCTCATCTAAGTTTTATGGCCCCCAGGCCAGAAGTAAGCTCGTCTTAGTCTAATGGCTCCCAAGCTTGACCTATTTACAAGATGAGTGACCTCGAGGCTAACATTTTTGGAGCAGGATTTGTCTTTATAGATAAGCCTTATGGTGACCATTTTGAGTATATGGTACATCTAAGGATGCACACTACCAGACATGCTTCAGAAGCTACATACATGTATTTCAGATGTAATTAAGTATATTAAAGACCATTACACTTACAAGCTCTGTAGTACTCAAACTTGTATGGATAATGCATTTAGGGATGGCAAAAACCAAACTTCTTTTAGATGCTTGATCTGAACTACATTCAATTGATGGATGAGCGGATTACTTTTTAGCTCACCTGAGCTGAAGGCTCAAGTGAGCTTTTCTGATCAAAATTTGTCCGTTATCTGTCGTCGTCGTTGGGTTATTGTAAACTTTTCACATTTTCATCTTCTTCTCAAGAATCACTGGATCAATTTCAACCAAACTTGCTACAAAGTATCCTTGGGTAAAGGGGATTCAAATTTGTTCAAATGGAGGGCCATGCCCTCTTCCAAGGGGAGATAATTATGAATTAGTGAAAAATTAATGGCATTTTAAAAAAATCTTCTTCTCAAGAACCACTGGGCCAGGAAAGTTGAAACTCATGTGGAATCATCCTCAGGTAGTGTAGATTCAAGTTTATTCAAATCATGACCCCTGGGGGTAGGGTGGGGCCACAATGGCTGATCAAACTTTTACATATTAGGAATATATAGACTTTAATTTAGGAAAAATCTTTAAAAATCTTCTTCTCAAGAACAATAGGAACAGGAAAGATGAAACTCATGTTGAATCATCCTCAGGTAGTGTACATTCAAGTTTGTTCAAATCATGACCCCCGGGGGTAGGGTGGGGCCACAATGGCCTATCAATTTTTTACATAGAAATATATAGGAAAAATCTTTAAAAATCTTCTTCTCAAGATCAATAGGGACAGGAAAGATGAAATGCGTGTTGAATCATCCTCAGGTAGTGTAAATTCAAGTTTGTTGAAATCATGACCCCCGGGGGAAGGGTGGGGCCAAAATGGCCGATCAAAGTTTTATTTAGGAATATATAGGGGAAAATTTAAAAATCTTCTCAAGTACTGCAAAGCCATGATTAGTTATATTTTTTGGAAGCATCCTCAGGTACTGTAGATTCTAGTTTGTTCAAATCATAACCCCCAGGGATAAGGTGGGGCCTCCATGGGGGATCTAAGTTTTACATTAAAATATATTTTAAAAAAATCTTTTTCTTTAGAATAGCAAATGGTTAGTGATATCTTAATATGGATGCATCCTCAGATAGTGTATAATTAAATTTGTTCAAATCATAACCTCCAAGGGTAAAGAAGGGTCTCAATGGTGAATCAAAGTTTTACATAGGAAAATAAAGGGAAAAATCCCAATAACGAAAAGCTATGTTTAGTCATATTGACATGTAAGCATCCTCATGCATTGAATATTTAAATTTGTTTAAATCATGAGTACACTTTGGGGTAGGGAGGGAAGCACTGGGGAGTCAAATTCAATTTATTACAAAGTGATATATACAAACAAAATGTTAAAAAAAAAACTATAAAAATCTTTTTCTCAAGAAGTTGTATGCAGTATTGATATGGAGGCATTCTCAATTAGTATTAGAATTCAATCCCCCTCCCGACCCCCCCCCCCCATAACTTTTCAGTTCTGATCTGATTAATGTGCTTTTTCCTAGCTGATGTGCTCAGGTGAGCGATGTGGCCCTTGGGCCTCTTGTTTAAGCTAGTTCTTTATTGAAAACAATAAGCCCTTGAGTCCTTAAACTTGCATGGATGCACATTACAAGACTTGCTTTGGATACAACCAAAATCTGATTCCATGGCAATAAAACTTAGGTACCTCACTCTTAGATCTCAGTTTCATTTCTATGAAAGGGTGTACAAGTGAGACTACGATTGAAAGTGAGCTCATTTTAGTTTTATGGCCACAGAGCCTGATCTATCTAGATTGTTCTGGTGATTGAAATTGTTTGTTTTTTTGGAGGTTCGTTCCACCAAAAATTAAAAATACTACTTGGACAAAACTTGCATGGATGCCTAAATAAAACTGAGTGAATACTATACAAACATAGAGTCTAAATACTTCTTGAAGAATACTATACCTGATCTTAGCTAGGTCTAAATACACGCAATCTTTCTGCCTCTGCCTTTGTAACAAAGTTTTCAGAAGAGAATCAATATCTGGAATAGTAATATTTTAGAATGAGGGATTAGTATTTCTTTTATTCCTGTTCTTTGAGATAATTGATTGATTGTATGTTGTTTAACGTCCCTCTCGAGATTTTTTCACTCATATGGAGACGTCACCACTTGCCGATGGACAGCTACAAATTTTGTTTAATGTTCGGCACTCAGGGCCATCGAGCAGTAAGGGATCTTTTTCGTGTTCAAGTTCAAGTTCATTTTATTCACCCAAACCAAGATCGGTAGATGGGGTTCAAATAACATATATACAATATACAAACTGGTCAGAGGTACATAATTTCTATATAACAAAAGGATGACATATGGATATAATAGGAAAGTGTTCGATAAAATTAGAGGGAAAAATATATCGAGGAGGAGAGACAGCATCGTAATTTTTTTAATTTAGCACCTTACAGCACCTACTGCGACACGGGACCTCGTTTCATACAGCCTCGTCCGAAGGACCGGTCTCTACGTCCCACAGTGGGATTCGAACCCGCGACGTAAGGGTCAACTGTTATTCGAGATAAAAAAAAAAATAAACGTACTAGTATGTCTACAATTTTCTTCAGTTTCTAATCTTCGAATGAGTTGAAAACAAGTCAAAATTAAAAGATTTATATTTTTTCCCCTTACAAACTCTTCAAAATGTACTGAAATGAAATAACCCCCCCCCCCCCCCCCGAAAAAAACGAAAATATTTATAAATTATTTCTCCTTATATCTTATATAAACATAGTTAAGTTTTATTTTCCAGGCATTTTTTTTTTTTTTTAAAGCTATTTTACTTTTACTGTGTCAGTGCCATTCCTTAAATACGTATATGTCGCTGTCTTTCCACACTTACAAAAATAAGTTTTCGATAAAAGTACGTACTAGAAAATGTAGAGGCTATCACTCCCATCACGAAATACCACTTATCTACACATTATAAGATTATATGAAATTTTAATATAGTATTAAACTTGATACATGTATTGGTCAAAATTATTAAAGGTGCATGGACACAGATTTGAAGTTAATATTTTCTGTATAATATTATGACATATATTTTAATAGCATTTCACACAAAAATATTTTTAAAATCTTAGTTATTAAAACTTCATATTTTTAGACGGGTTTGATTTGCACATCCTTGCACTT
This sequence comes from Saccostrea cuccullata, assembly GCF_032062105.1. Classification (NCBI taxonomy): domain Eukaryota; kingdom Metazoa; phylum Mollusca; class Bivalvia; order Ostreida; family Ostreidae; genus Saccostrea; species Saccostrea cuccullata. Next base: position 40,755 of record NW_026934858.1, read on the forward strand.
TCACAAATTTTAATTTTATTCTTAATACTTAGGAAAAGTGGCAATCTTGTTGTGTATAAATGAAAAATACTGAAACTATAATCCAGTAAATTCAGAGTAGAAATGTTTGAAAGCAAAACATACACACAGTATATTGTCAGTCCGTGCAGTTGTGGTGAGCAGACTTTGACGATTGAACGTACCCGGTGAATCGTAAACCTTAACAATGACAGAGCTCGTGTCCTGTTTACAAAAACTGTGTACGTTTCAAGGGTGCGATCAATTTGCTAATATAATTATTTTTCTGGATCAAAGTTTTAATATTTTTTATACACAAGACTGCCACTTTTCCTAAGTATTAAGAATAAAAGTAAAAGAACTATATGCGGTATATTACATATATTTGCCCCCACAAAAGTCATATTTTGAAAACTTCCTGAAATTTGCTGAATTCAATAAATTGTATGAAAAATATAAATTAACAGAAAATATTATTGTGTCAAAGCAGTGTATTCACATTTTTTTTGTTTTTATGACGTCACAAACTGGTCCAATTTTATATCCTTTTTACAGAAAGAGGACAAAATGGACAAAATTTCAACAATTTTAGCTTTAGAAATTATAGAGCGCAAGTTTGTTCAGGAACAATATTGACATATTTCATTGATATTATCATTCTACACATTATATCAAAATATTGATCCTGAACACACATGCGCTCGGTGACTTTTACTCAAAATATCGACGAAATATGTACATTTTTCTGTAAAATTCATAAAAAACTGAAATTTACGTCATGTTTGTGACGTCATTACGTACACATGGCGTCATTACTTATGAAAATATTCAGTGCTTCGAAGTCAGCATATACTCCCCTGTATAAGAACTTAATTAAATATATCTCCATCAAAGTTTGATTTGGGGGGCAAATATTGGTTATTACCGAATAAAGTTCTTTGCGAGAGTGCAAGGATGTGTCAATCAAACCCATCCAAAACTTTGAAGTTTCAATAACTTTAAGATGAAATAAATTTTTTAATATATTTTTGTGTGAAATGCTATTAAAATATATAATTCGTGATATTATACAGAAAATATTAACTTCAAATCTGTGTCCATGCACCTTTAAAGACTTCTATAAAATTAATAATTTTTTAATGCAAATTTGGATATTATATAATTTAAAATTGTAGAGGACAATACTAGTATATAAGACCCAGACTGGGTCGATCCTATACTAGTATATTCCTCACTGCATTTTTTATAAAAGAGTACGAATAATCCCGAACTTTTCCTAACTTAAATTTTCTCTCTAAATAATTAGGTAACAGGCAATGCCAGCAAGATACATGTACCCGCTCCTGGGTACTAGAGCTGACAATTGTCTCAAAGTCTACCTCATTAGGTGACCTTGCAGTAGCCCCCACAGGTACTTTTGGACAGGAACCCCCCCCCCCCCTCTCTCTCTCTCTCGAATTTACACCCCGGGAGAAAAAAATTTGATGTCTTGATAATAAATACCGCGGGTATGATTAGTTAATAAAACGTTAATTCTTCGGGTCTTGGGGGGGGGGGGGGGGTTCACATGGAATATATTGTAAATATTTACAAGAAGACTAATTTATGAAAAAAAAACTCAATAATTTCTTTTGACCCGGGCATGCACATTCAAAGGGGTGTGTGTGGGGGGGGGGGGGGGTAGAAGTTCCTGTCCACAAGTTACTGTATCTGTGATAGCTCCAGCTGAAATGTGAGTACAAGTTAATAAAGGAATGGAAACCTTAATTAATAGCGAGCGCAGCGAGCGTCGCGAAGCGACGCTCGCGAAGCGAGCTCAATAGACTAACCACTCTCTACCATCGGCTCATGAGAGAGAAACGAACGACAACTCTGCATAGGAGATTGTAGACTAACGTGTAAGAACAGAGGAAATTCGGATTGAAATCTGTACATACGTCAGCCAAATTTCTCTGTGCAACATTCCCAGAATTCCTGCACTACCCAATGTCCTTTGCGCGAATATTGCCGAATAAATAAATAAATAATAACTTAAAGCATATATCAGACTTTCAGTTTGTAGAAATCTTTCAAAGAAACAAGAAATAACTCTGCAATGTTTTTCGACAAAAATTGCACTAGTTCTATAGTTTCAAACAGACGCTCGGCTGTCTCCGTAAGCTCCGTCGAGCTTTTTGACGTCGTATGACGTCACAGCTAGTCGAGATATCTCGTGCGGCTTGACGTTCGAAGTGGCTGATCTCAAGTGTTTTTGATGGTACAACTGCGCTCGCCCCAACGGTCACACCGTAAAACATATTACAACTGTTATTTTTATGGGTTTTTGTTACAATCAGGATTAGGTATCTGATATTCATTGATTCCCGCTTTTTCATTTAACACCGATCCTTATTACATGGGTGATTCAAAATCTTAAAGACGTACAACACACTGGGGGAGATAACTCTTGCGATTTCAATTGAACGTTTGACGTGACGTCAAGTTTAGCGTCAAAAATAAAGCGTCAAAACGACGAGTAAAACGATCCCAATGCATATCAATCATGAAAGAAAATTGGGATAGGGGGCTGTGATTGTGCGTACCATACTCAATCAATAAGTATTTTTTTAATTAACCCGATTAAACTCCGTAAAAAGCAAGACATAAAATACCATCCCTTAATGTTTATTTCATTTCATTTCATGTGTACAATAAATTGTATTTTTGATCAAAGCGCAGCGTTTTTTTTTATTCTGAAAATTTTATTTTACATTGCCGAAATTCTCATTATGTACAATTGGCTATATAACATTCCGATTAGTGGTCTTCATTACAATTTGTGCATACACGATATAAATATTGCTTTTCTTCTTTAATTAAATAAAAACAACAATGAATAAACAATAAACTTTTTACAATGTAAAATCGATGTTGTTCTCAGACCCTTACTGATCAAAGAGGAACAACTCTGAAAATGTAGGAGATGTTTGTTTTCCTCCCTTTATTCACGGTTTTCCACAGAATCATTTACAGCAAGACCTGACAAGACCTGATAAATCCGAGAATTGAATACTATAGACCTCATATACACAATGTAAGTATAGAATTGAAAAGAATTGTTCACTAGTACTGAAATAATCTGCATTTATAAATATCCTATTGCAGCAAATCGTAACTTTGACTTTCTGTCAACAATGTCGGTTCGCATTTCCTCGAATCAAAACAAAACGTAGCCTATAAGATTTTAAAAAATATCAATGTGGGATTTGATATAAATTGAAATAGATGAAGAGTTTTATGTTTGATATTTTGAAGTTTATGTGGACGAATACGGAATTTTCATTTTAACTTTAGAAGCGACGACATTGAAAGAAATGCGCACAATATCATGAGGGGTGTATGCACATGTAATGCAAATCTCGATGTATCCCCACGGCCACATACTGTCCCGTTTGAAATTATGACATGAAAGAAACTACAATTATTCCATTTATATCACAGGAGAGTTGAACATACACCATTTTTTTAATTAATAAAATTAAAGAAATAAAATTAAAAATTAACATATTCAAGTTCAACAAAACTTGAATTCGTTTCCAGGTTTCATGTGATAAGGAATGCATAACGCATACATATATAAAGGACTAAACACGAAAATCCTTCAGTTATTTTTTCCTGATACATATAAAAAGAGTAGTCAATCTGCATTCATGAATTTAAAAACTAATGCATACCTCCGGGATTCTTGATGAAATACCAGTATATTTGCACTGTAAACGACATTTCGTCAAACGCTAATGGTCTGCGACGCGAAAAAGGAAGGGGTGGGGGTGGTAGGGGTATTAAAAATTTGCCTAAAAATCTATATTTAAATACGATTTACATGTGAGAACTTTTAAATATGTAAGCTAATATATTTTTGAAGCAAAGGCAATATTCCAATTTGATTTTTTTAAAATTTGTATTTGTAGATTCATAGCAAAGTGATCGAACCCCGTCTGAAAGACGCGCGGGAACGTGATTTATTGAGAAAGGGGGAGGGGGAATTTTCCGCTATTAAATCAAAACTGGTCCTACAAAAATTATACAAAAAATTATGAAGATTTTTTTTACTACCAGCTACCTAAAGAAAGTTTTTTACCAAAATTAAACGACAGATTTTTTCACAAAAAAATTTTGAATTTAAAAAATACACAATTTTCAAGGCTTAGAACATTCATAGTTTTTCAGTTTGAGGTCTTTAAAAATTGTTTTGATGATATATATATCAAAAAGATGACTATGTTTTTGTGTTAAATTGTTAAAGGAATAAGCCAATGAAATTTGACATTTATATCTAACCTGGTTTTATTGAAAATCAAAGTTTAAGTAGTTCATTGATTAAAAATTTTCTCTCCTTGTAAACAACTAAAGGGTGATAATTTCGGAAGTTCCTGTCCAAAAACCACTCGAACGATTTTGTCCAAAATATGCATACATGCAGTAGATATAGTCATGTACTAAATATACAAAAATAACGAAAATTAAACGACAGGAATTTTTTTGGGTAGGTGTGTTGTACATCCTTAAGTTTTGAAGGGGATTGACTGTTTAATATTTTTCTGTGTTTTGATTGCCCACTGATGTTCTCTCAAATCTATCTACCCGCAGATAAATCATGATCAAATGTGTTAATTTCTTGAAAACTGATCTGTTTTGTCTCTATTTATATACGTTAGAGTGTAAAATTAATCTCGGATTCTGTTAGTCAATTTAAAGTGAATCACATAGATATATATATTATACAAACGTCTTCTCTTGTTACTAGAAAAACAAAGGCACGCGATCAATGGTAGTCAGAGCTAAAATGTGAGTATTTCTAAAAACTTATGTCGTAAATGGGTATGTGTTTGGCGCGTTTATTTTAGGAAAGTTACTTTTTAAAAGCAATTTTTGATTTAAAACGAATTGTAAAATTTTTTAAATTTTTAGATTCATTGAAAGAGTAAAAAATCAAAGATAAAACAATGTTTTACACTTTTCCTTTTGGGGATATTAACGATTTAAGCACCCTCGCTAATAATGCCAAATTAAATCCTCACTAAAAATTCTGCTTATACTGCAATAAATTGTTAGATCTAGAAATGTTTACATTGATTAATATAGAATGATATGTTATACTGATACCCTTCAATTAATTTGTGAATTAAGATAACGATCATTGGTTGATTTAATAGAAAACTACAAACAATAAAAATGTGTAAACAGGGCATAAACGGCTGCATTTCATTTCCGGAACTTTTTGTAATTATCAACTTTTCATTTCCGACATTTTTTAGTGTTCATTTCCGACATTTTTTTTTTTGTTTTCATCCGACATTTTTAAGATAGTACCTTTACATGTAGTAAAATATTTGAAGACTTACCTATGAAAAAATTAGTTCTTTGTAGAGCATTACCGAAACTTTAAAACTCGATTAAGATACATGAGTGTCTTGGATATATCACCTCAACGAAGTTGGGGGAGCTTATAATACCTTCGGCGTCGGCGTCGGCGTCCCAGGTTAAGTTTTTTGGAGCAGTTTTCTTTTTAAGTACTTCTGTGTCCTATATTGATTAGACATGCATGGAAGATGATTCTAGTGTGTTTCATTGTACCAGTCAAAGTTTCAGATGCTGCTATTTCAGCAAAGGAATGACCAGGTTAATGTTTTTGGAGCAGGTTAACATTTTTGGTGCAGTTTTTGGTGTAGGTCTCATTTCCAAGTAACTATAAGCACTATGTTGACCAAACTTGCATGGATGATACATCTAAGGATGTACACTACCAGACTTGCTTCGGATGCTGAATCTTACCTGCATTTTCCGGTTGAGTGAACAGGTTAATGTTTTGGGTGCAGGTCTCATTTCCAAGTAATTATAAGCCCTATGTTGACCAAACATGCATGGATGATACATCTAAGGATGTACACTACCATACTTGCTTCAGATGCTGAATGTGACCTACGTTTTCCGGTTGAGTGAACAGGTTAATGTTTTTGGTGCAGGTCTCATTTCCAAGTAACTATAAGACCTATGTTGACCAAACTTACATGGATGATACATCTAAGGATGTACACTACCTGACTTGCTTCGGATGCTGAATCTGACCTACAATTTCCGGTTGAGTGAACAGGTTAATGTTTTTGGTGCAGGTCTCATTTCCAAGTAACTGTAAGCCCTATGTTGACCAAACTTGCTTGGATGATACATCTAAGGATGCAAATTACCAGACTTGCTTCGGATGCTGAATCTGACCTATATTTTCCAGATGAGTAAACATCCTAAAAATTTTTGGTGCAGGTTTCATTTCCAAGTTACAATGAGCCTTATAATGACTAAACTTGCATGGATGGTACATCTTAGGATGCATACTGTCAGACTTGCTTCAGATGCTGAATCTGACCTACATTTTCTGGATGAGTGGACAGGTTAAAGTTTTTGATGCAGGATTCATTTCCAAGTAACTATGAGCTCTTTAATGACCAAACTTGCATGGATGATACATCTTAGGATGCATACTATCAGACTTGCTTCGGATGCTGAATCTGATCTACATTTTTTTCTTGATGAGTGAAGAGGTTAAATTTTTATGCAGGTTTCATTTCTTAGTAACTAGTAGCCCTATGTTGTTCAAACTTGCATGGATGATACATCTTAGGATGCACACAAATGGACTTGCTCCGGATGCTGAATTCGACATACATTTTTCAGATAATGAACCAGGTAAAAGTTATGGGTGCAGGTCTATTACCAATAACTATAAGGCTTATATAAACCAAACTTGCCCAAATGATGCATCAAGGGATGAGAACTCTCAAACTTGCTTCAGATGCTGGATTTTAATCACATTTTTTGATGAAGAACTAGGTTGAAGTTTTTATATACGTCTATTCCAAAGTATCAGATCAAAATTGCATAAATTTTGCATTTTTGAATGTACAATTTTTGTTGGGTAATTGTGTGACTTTGCCTTACTTAAAGACAACATTCGTTGAGGTGAGCTCTGTAATCTCTGATTACCTATGTTTGGTGCTGTCACTGACATTTAATTTAGTGAACATCATGTGCTACATGTAAATATAATTTTTGTATACATGTATATGTATGATAGATGGATTTTTACATTTGTAATCAATATTTTGCAATAAATACTTTTAAAATTTCATTTTCAATCACTTGGAAAACATTGAATTGCCGCAAAGATAAATTCCGGAAATGAAATAAAAAAATGTCGGAAATGCTGTGCAGATTTCCGGAAATGAAATGCAGCGGCATAAACACGGGAGCGCGTAAATTCCAGATGTGGGATCAGGTACCTAGGAGGAGTGAGCGTCCCTATTGGCCAGGCACATCATCGTGATCTAAGGGCAGATCACTCTAATTGCCCAGAAATATTCATTGGTCCTTAATGATGTCTCCTTTTTTAAAGGCTTCCCCGCTTTTTCCTGTTCACCATGGTGCTGTTCTGCCTAATGGGTATGTCGCTTCAGGGTCAAGTCATTTACGAAACCCCATTGAAAATTGTCAGGTTTGAGAGCGCAGCAGAAGTATACAAATATCTGCGTCAACTCTACATTTACAAGTACTTTCTTCGCCATCGTTTCTCTAGACCGAGGTAAAAATCCTCATTGTTTAAAAATAGTGGTTATAATAATATTATAGTTTAACTGGAAAATATCGTTTTCATATAATTATGTTAAAGTTGTGGACTACAGGTTTGAACAATGTATAAATACGAAGAGTTGCCATTCGGTCAAAATAAGACGTTCCGGCCGATTAATCTGTCAATCATATCAATTTCCTCATTGTAAGCTCTAATCACAAATGACAATAACTATGTTAACTATGTAAAATATGTAAAGTTATGTTTATATTTGTACACAGATCATTTTATTTTTTAGGTTTGCCTGAGATGTGGAAAGCGTTGAGTTACAGACATTGTCTACAACTGTTATTGAAGAACTTGACTTTCCACAATTGCTCTGAAATTTAATTTATTAAAACCATTTCGGAAATTGCGTAGTCTTGCTTCTTTTTCTTCTTGTTCTAGATTAGAAAAAAGACCAAGCTAGCAAAATGCATATGGCATACTGACAGAGGGGAAATATACAAGGTAATTGCTTCAAATAGTATATGAAATTGGTTTAATTTAGCGAAATTCTAGGGCTGGGACGATACAACTTTTTCTATATCGATACATATCACGATATTTAAGCCACGATACGATATGTATCACGATATGTTTAATTGCTTTTAAAATCTTTTTTTGCATTGAAATAAACAAATTATTTCTTTGCAAATGAGAATAATTTATTCAAAATAGTTGATTTTATGTTGTAAAACAAAAATACTTTACTCAAGTGGTGTAAATTGTTATTTATTTCGTATCTGTATTTATTTTTTTTTATATGTTAAATCCCAAATGTTAAATAAACAAAGAAAAACAGAAGTCAGATTTTTTTGGGCAATATTTCGATATTTTTTCAAATGTATCGATATGTGTATCGTCCTCACATATGTCACGATATCTCGATATATCGTCCCAGCCCTACGAAATTCGTACATGTACTTTTAAAAATTGATTAAAACGTGCAAAAGTCATGAAGAATGTTATGTTTTGATAATGCATCCTTAACAATCGGAAGCTATTTCAATCGATATACAGTATCGATGATTAGTGAACACTATGTAAGAACTCTTTTTTTACTTCCAAAACTCATACTGACATTTTTCACACACAGACATTCTCTCCTCCCATCTCATTGAATTAAAACATTCAATTTTTTTTTTAAAGAAAACCAGGAATGCAACATCTTCATATTTTTTTTGGTTAGAAAAAAAATATTTCATTACATTATAGAAATGAATAAAAGGTGAAGAAAAAAAGAGAAATCCCTGTAACATCAACTTAACTGTCATCAACCTGCTTCGGTTTAGAAATGGATCGTACTCAGAACATGCTCTTGATAATCGAGTTAGTGTTGAGACGTTAAGCCTCTGTCACACCAAAGTAATGGAATGGCGTTTGAATTCTAAAATCAGCGTCATATTGAAATTCTTGAAAAGATGTAGGGATGTCACGGCGTTTTTGGCGGCGAAATTTGAGTATATACTGATAAGTTGTATAGTTACCAACTACAAAAATTAATTGTTATTCTGTACCTAGAATTCTTTTTTTTTTTTTTTTTTTTTTTTTTATTCACACAACATACAGCATTATATACATATTTCAAAAGAAACAGAATGATGTGTTTTTTATTTTAAGAAAGATAGAAACAATAGAGAGAAAGATAGAGGGGAGAATAGAGAGAGAGAGAAGAGAAAGAGAGTGTGTAAAGATTCAAGTTAAGAGAATAGCAGATTCCATCTGTTCCACTGGGTATCAAACTTTTCCTTTTTACCATTCTTATAAGAGATAATTTTCTGTGTTTCATAATGAAATTTCATTTGTGATATTGCATTTTGTAAATTAATATGTTTCTTTGTGCACCTGGCAGTATAAATATAGTATTTAAGCCAAAGTAGAATAACATTTTGAATATCAGTATTTTCCTCAATAAATCCTAAAATAAAAGATTTCTTAGTAACATTTATCATTAAACCAGTTTTTTCTTCAAACAAATGTACAAATTCTTCAAGAAAAAATTGTGTATTATCACATTCCCATAAAAGGTGTTCTATTGTTTCATCCTCAGTATGACAAAAACTGCATAATTTACAGTCATTTTTTTTTATTTTGAATAAATATGAATTTGTTGCTAGGATTTTGTTTAAAATCCTATATTGGAACCATTGTAGTTTACAATCTTTTGTTACCCTAAAGGGTATCATGTGAATTTTTTTCCATTCCTGAGTTCCAACTTCTAAAAGCTCACTCCAATAAGTTTTACCTGCTGTGACAGAAGAATTTTGAATAAGGATTTCATAATAGCATTTAGATTTTCTACATTTCGTTACTGTGTAGATATTAGACATAATCATGGGATTAGTGAGCTTTTTTATTGTTTTTTCATGACCGGAGTTTTTCATCCAATCCTTTATAGCATGATTAATACTACTGAATTCTAAGAAATTAATCTTTATATTTGGATAGGTGTTACAAAACTGCTAAAGAGAAAATAGTGAACCATTTTCATTAATGATATCATTAATTTGTCTAATGTTGCTCTCAAACATTTGTTTATTATAAAATGGTTTTCCGCCAATATGCAAATGTGGATTGTAAAATAGTGGTGAGTCACCAGCAACATCAAACTTTTTCTCAAGATTTTGTAACATTATCCAGGACTTAAAAACATCTATCCAAAATTTATTTTTTAATGTTTTTAAAAAAGTTGAAGTATATTCAATTCCACAACTTATAAATTTGTTCAAATTAAATTTAGGAATAAGGTTTTCCAACCCTCTATTTGTAAAAATTAGATGTCTTATCCAAAATAATTTCATGGAGGCTATAAAAGATGTCAGATTTAACATTTTTAAACCCCCCTCTTCATATTTTTTTACAATTACTTCTTTCTTAACCCTATGGGTTGAATTATTCCATATAAATGAAAAAAACATTTTTTCCAATTCCTTACAGAACGATTCAGAAGGATTTGGGATGGACATTAAAATATGATTTAGTAATGGTAGAACTAATGTTTTAATAACAGTAATTTTCCCTATGGGAGTTAAATACCTTTTCTCCCATTGTTTAAGTATTGATTTAATATGTACCAGTTTTGGTTCATAATTTAATGGTAGTATTTTATCCAATTCTACATCAAAATGTATTCCAAGAAGAGTAAATCTGGTAGTTCCCCAGTTAAGTTTGTAATTTGGAAGCAAAATTTTGTCACTAAACTTTTTTGAGCCTATCCACACTATGTGAGTTTTGGAATAATTAATATGTAATCCCGACATTTCTGAAAATGTCTTAAGTGTTTGCAGTGTTTCTGTGAGTGACGTTTTACTACCATCAAGAATAATTGATGTATCATCCGCTAACTGAGAAATCTTTTTTTCAGTATTGTTTATAGAAATACCTTTAATATTTTTATTTAATCTAATTTGGATTGCTAAAATTTCTGCACATATAATGAATATATATGGTGACAAAGGATCGCCTTGCCTACAGCCCCTCTGAATGTTAATTCTATCAGAAATGTTACCACCTTGGTTTATTGCAGATGTAATATCTGTATTAAAAAGGGATACCCACTTCTTGATTGAGGGTCCAAAGTTAAAAAAGTTAAGTGCGCCTTGTATAAAGTTCCATGAAAGTGTATCAAAAGCTTTTTCAAAGTCAATAAGTAGTAATAAACCTGGTATATTTTCTTCCTCAGTGTAATGCATTTTGTCATAATTTAACCTGGTGCTTTCTCCAATATATCTATTGGAGCTGAAGCCTGTTTGATCTTCAGTAATTATTTTATCTAAATAGCGTTTTTCTCTGTTTGCAATAGATCCAGATGCAATATCATATACCGTATTTAATGAAGTAATAGGTCGCCAATTCTTTAAGAATTGTCTAGGTTTATCACCTTTTGGTAACAAAGTAATGATACCATGTTTTTGTGTAATAGATAGACTGTTATGCTTATATCCATAATTAATAGATCTAACTACAAAAAACCCAATATATTTCCAAAACATCTTGAAGAATTCTGCAGAGAAACCATCTGAGCCAGGGGATTTATTTGATTTCATTTTGTAAAGTGTAGAAGAGGCTTCTTCCATAGTAATTTCGCCTTCTATAGATTCTGATTCTTTGTATGAAAGCGTAGGAATTTCTTTATTTCTTAACTCTTTGAATATATCAGTATTTATAGTATCTGTACTTTTTGTATATAACTGTTCATAAAAACATTTTGCTTCTCTTAAAATTTCTGTTTGGTCATAAATAACATTTCCATTATCATCTTCTAATCTTGGTATTATCTTGCTTGTAAAGTTTCTTGATTCTAATGAACAAAAGTACTTTGATGGTTTTTCACCTTCCTCTACCCATTTTGCTCTACTTCTGATATATGAACCCTGTAGCTTATGTTTTCGAATATTTTCTAATTCTTGCTTATTACTAAATAATTCATCAATATTATTTTCACAAACATTTTCTTCCAATATCCTGATATTTTCTATCAATTCTTTCTCCTTATTTTCCTTTTTCTTTTTTATGTAAGTTGTATAGGATATAGTTTTACCCCTTATTTCAAAGAGCAGGGTTTCAAGAAATAATTGATCATTTATAGTGAAGGGAATATATGAATCTAGGATATTATTTATGTTATCCATATTGTATACTGGAGTTGCATACTGTTTTTTAACATCTAAGATAACATTTTTAATGCATTCCAAATAATTTTCATCATAAAGTAAAGAATTATTAAACTTCCATAAACCCCTTCCTTTCTTAAAATCATTAAAAGCAATAGACAGTGATATTATGGAGTGATCTGATCTGTAGCTAGATTCTATAGTGCATTTTTCTAACCCTGACAAGAGTGACTCAGATATTAAAAAGAAATCTAAACGACTTTGTTTCAATGGAGTTTTTCTTCTCCAAGAGTATCTACGAACATTTTCGTGTAATTGTCGAAAAGGGTCAATATAAGAAAAATTTTCTATTATTTCCAAATTATTGTCTCTTGCCTTTGGATTATTAATCGATTTATAATTGTAATAATCTAAGTCAGGGTTTAAAACTAGATTAAAATCACCACATCAGATAATATGACTACAATGCATATCATCAATGTGATTTTGAATGCTTTCATAGAAGAGTGATGTGTCATTATTAGGACCATAAATAGTGCATAACAATACTTCATGGCCCTCTATACATGTTTTAAGTAAAAAATAGTTTCCATCAACATCACCCTTTTCTGCAATAGGTTTAAAATCAAAGTTATTATTAATAAGAATTGCGACTCCTCTGGAGTTTGTAGTATATGAACTAAAAAAGCACTGGTATCCCCACAAATTTCTTACTTCATTTTCTATATCACAGGAAAAGTGTGTATCTTGCAAGCAATAAATATTATATTTCAACGATCTTAAATAATTAAAAACATCCTTGCGTTTTGCAATATCGCCTAAACCTTGGCAATTTACGGATATAATTTTAACCATTTGGTATAATAATTGTGCAAAAACGGTTAGATACCCAACGGAACGATGGAGATGAACTCATGATTTAAATATGTAGAGATACAGAAAAGAAAAGAAGATAGAGCAAAGAAGAGAACAACAGTAAAATAAATCAGATAATGATTTTCAACAGTAAAAAAAAGTTCCACGAAAATACAAGTTGACTACCGTGATATAGTGAGTCACTGTTTGGAATGTCAAAAATCAACACATATGACACCGGAAATACATTTTACAGTATTAAAATCAGTTGAGGTACGGACGGATATTTTAGTCCCGGAACTTATTTACCTTGTGTGCAATGTCATCAAGAATGTCAAACTTTACTCGTTTTTTCTTCACCTCTGCGTAAACCGATCCATTGAAGTACCATGCCGATGAAACACCCTCACAGTCCAACAGGCGCGCGATCAACTCGCCGTTCTCCTTGGTAACGTCATCGCCTAGTCGAATGTTACCGGGGGCCGCCTTCACTTTTGACCGCTTTCGCATTATATGGGCCTTTTTGTCGTTATTTGTCATTTTCATGAGAATGGGTTTTGGTGCTTTACCCTTGGATCCAGGTATCCTGTGACATGCCACAATGTCACATTCGTTAACCTCTACATCCCCTTTCTCCTTCAATACAGATTTCACGACCTCCATAATATCCTCATCTTCTGTTTCCTGAACACCGTAAATTTTAATATTGTTTTTTCTGCTGTATTGCTCATTATAGTTAGCTTTCACTGTGTCAAAAGTAGCAAGATCGTTCAGCTGATCCATTTCCTTTTTCAGTTCTCTATTGTTTTTGTTAGTTACCTAGAATTCTATTGTAGAAAAAAATTTGATGCAAGTAAATTCATTAAACACATTAAATTCAGCAGAGTCGACTGTGCTCACTTAAAAAAACACAATTTTTATCAAATTTATAAATTATAATTTTTAACATTTATAAATTGATTTAAAATGACACAGTTATCCACAGAGCTCTTCAGCAGGCAAATTAAAACAGAGATAAAAAAAATATATTTTTGCCAATCCTGATTAACTCTGGACTCGGTCTTCGGTTGTCAACAAAGACTCCGTCTCTGATTCTTCGTCACTTCCGCTGAATGGCAGTGAGTTCTCCTTTACGTCCATTTCTGTAATTTTTGGATCCTCGTCATTCAATGGAATTATACTGAGGGTCAGATCCGGATTCACTTTGGATTTCTGCTCTTTTGACTTGTCCGTTAAAAAGCTTCGTGGATCAAAATCATCATAAAATACGGGGCGCACGTCATCAAATTTGCTCGCTTTTTCGGTATTTGGAGTATGTATGACGGAAGCGACGTGTTGAGCTATAAGGTAGAAAACCAATAAAAGAACACTCTCTGTGAACAGTAAATAACAGAACCACATAGGTGTGAGTTTGTCCATGAGAGTCCCAAGTACAATGGGGTTAACCATGGTGCCTGATGATGACGCAATCAGAAACAGTGACGCAACCTTTCCAGTTATAGTAAGAAGTTCCTCCTCTGTCCAAATAAACATGGTGGGGAAAATGATAGACAGCGCAAATCCCGCTAACGTTGCACAAATCCAAACTCCTGCGTCATAACCTTCGTTGGAAGTTAGGAATAATCCGGTGAATGCTACAATCAGTAGGCCGCTGTACATGCATATCATTCGTACCGGAGTTAGAAACCGTACCAGAAATATTCCACAGAAACGACCCCCGCCGAATGCGGCCCAGTAAAACGATGTTGCAAAAGAACCAGCAGATTTAGACCAATCCATTTGTTTGACACAAAACGTTGCAAGGAAACCAGCAAACGTATCCTCTATGGCGCTATAGCACCCCATTATACACATCATGTTTGCTATGGCAATTATTTTGGATTTTAAAGGAAGCACTTTGGGCTGACTTTCTTCGGTTTTTGTCCGTTTTTTAATTTTCTTCTTCGTCTGCTTTATGGATTTTCTGTATAAAACGAAAAAGAAGATGGCTGCCGTGGAGGCCAACAAAGCCGAGAGTAGATAGGCAATGTAAATTCTAGACTTTGGAGGAGGGTGGGGAACCAGTTTAGTAATATACGTGATATTTTTGGTAAATGAGACATTTGTGACGGTATTTACAGTAAAATTCACTCCTGTAGCAGATTTTGTTTCATTTAAGGCAACTGTCACAGTGTCAAAATCTGCTTCCGGTATGTAATAATCCACGGGAGTTTTACTGAGGAAGAAAGTTTTATGTTTCGGAGCCAAGAAAGGAGCGGTTGCCATTGGTGATACAATTCCCCCTAACGCAAAACAAAAATGCAAAGCCTGCATGTAGACTCTTCCCTCTTCGCCCCACGTGTAGACTATTTCGGCATTACAAACTGTAAAAATAAAATTTAAGGTTATGAACCACATTAAGATCTATGTAATGAATCACTACAGTTACATGTGGAATTGATACATGTAATTTGAATTTGATAACAAGGTTTTATTACAAACGGGTCTCTATTCGCATTTATAAATAAAGGTTTTAATCAACTATAGAGGTTAAATGTCGGACTACAGGAGCAAAAGTTCCATGAATTGATTATGTTAGGTCATGAGTCGACTCCGGGCAAGTCAAGGACTTGAAGCTCACATGTAAGATAAATTAACAATTACAGAGCTGAAACAAGCCTTAGTGGAAAAATTTTGAAATCACTGATGCTCTTATAAAAAACTTACTGGCGTCCAGAGCTCCACAGAAAGTTCCTTTGGCGACATGCATGATGACCATGATTTCATACACAAAGCACCATGGAATAATGGCTGCCGTTATGGCGTTACCAAGGACAGCGATGAACAGCAGAAGGAGTTTATTATAGCTGTCAAATAGAACCCCACAGAGTAGGGACCCCGTGAGGTACCCCACAGAATTAGCAGTCATAAATGCGGATCCTTTCTTTATGGTGGTGGAGGTAATGATTTGTAGGTCAAGGAAGGAGGGACCGAATTGTCCAATGATCCATCCCTGTTGGAAAAAGCAGAATTAAGTGAAAGAAATAGAATATTATGTTTGTAACATAAAGACTGTCAAATACAGATACCATGGCAAATTCATTGTTTTAATCAAGTTTTTCTGGTTTAAGTTTTCAGATTTGCAATCTTTGATTATTTTCACCGAGGAATATAGCTTATTTGCGCTCTCTCCCTATGTTCTAATTCTTTTTGTATGCATAGCAGTGGTCTTTCAATTTACTAACTATACTTGAGTATACTAAATAAATTATATATAAAACTTGTTTTAAACGTTTGTTTTAATTAAAGTAATGTAAAAGTGTTTTTCAGTGTAACTTGTAAATTTAAAAGAAAGGAAAACCGGTCACTGCTTACCAGAATCATAAAAGACCAAAGCAATCCGATAGTTAAGATGAATTTTCTTCTAAAATCCAAGTCATTTTTTAGCCTGGTTAAAAACTTTGGTCTCCTTTTCTTCTTTTTTCGTACATCTTCTTCATCATTTTTGCCTTTTCCGAACGGGACTCTTTCATACATCCGCCGGATTCGCTCGATGATTTCAAGGTCAGGGCCATCGTAGGTCAAGCGGAACCTATCTACGGTAGCTAGGTCATTGTCTTCTTCCATTTTGGGAGCATATAAATGCTGCAGCCCTAGAAAAGAAACAGAGGATCTTAATCTAATATTTGAATTTAGTATCTTAGAATACGAGAAATGTTGCAATAAATTATTATCATTATACATATGTACAATGTTCTTATGATTTTTTTTTTGTTATTCTTAGAGCATAAACCAAAATGATCATTTTATCTAAGATGATTATTCTAGTAATTAAACTTATTTAGATAATTCACTAACTTTTGTTATTTATAAGTTAACATTCTTTATCTTAAAAGAACTAGCACTGATCTTTAATTTTTAACTGATAAATTTAAAAAAAAGTTATATAAAAAGCGAAATTACAAACCTGGAATCACACTATCAAACTGAATCATTATGAATTGGTTAAATCCTCAATTATATAATCAATTATCCATTTAGTAATTGGCAAAAATAATTATAAAGCACATATTTTGTATATCATCACTTTTCGACACATGAAGAACAGTACATTGCAAAGTGGCTTGTGTAAAGAAATGAAAATCTAATATAGCTCTAAACGTATATTGTCGAGAATTTTTCAAACTAGCTCTACATAATTAAAATAGATTGCATAACAATAATATAAGTTTGACAATTATTAATGTCTCTATTTTAAGTTTTTCTAATTTATCACATTATTTATGTTGGGACGTGCCCTTGATGTATTATTTACATTGATTAACGTCGATTGCAGTTCAATGACTGGATGTGAACACGTGCCCCAAGGGCCAGACAAGTTGGTGGTCCTTCAGCACTTTGTTATTTCGCTCTCAAAAACTTTCATGAACATCCACCTATTTACATCAACGTAAGGTGTAGTTTCACCGATTTGTTAAACTTATGAAGTTGAACTAATTTTCAGTAAAAAGAAACTTGATGTTTTTTTAAAGATGCAATAAAACTATTTCAAATTTATTTCATAATTTGATATTTTGAAATTTAGATTTAAATCCTTTAATGACTTACATGTATGCTAGATAGAAATATCAGTTATGGCGTATATAATTGTAAACTACATCAATAAATGCATTGCTGAATCATTTTTTGTTTTGTTAATTTTGTATTTCCTTTTTGATTTCATGAAAAAATTCCACTTTCCATGCAATTTCTAAACACAAGTAATCTGAATATGACGAACAGTAAATGAGGTGAAATAAATTGACTCAAAAGAAATTATATTTTCTTACCTTATAATATTACAACCTCGAACAAGTATCCATGTAGTTTCGGTTTATTTCGCCGAGTCTTTTTTATGCCAACACTTTCCAGAAAGTTTGATGATTTGTGCATGTGTGATCGAACGCAAAATCAATCAACCGATTTGTGCAATCCTTTATCTCACTTTCGTACTTTCTTTGTCCTTCTAAAAACCAATTACTTGATGAATTATTTCTGTTACTTTCATGACTAATCATTGCATTTTTCTCAATTAATAAATTTTCTGCTTCGATATTAAAATTAATTTCATTAAAAGATTTTTAAAAAGGTAATAAACAAACTAGATACTTATAATTTCTTCGAAGATCCAGGTTACGCGTGTAACCATTATTATATACATGTATAATTAAAAAATGTGCGACGGAAATTTCCATTTATTTCATTACCTGTATATCATTATTATTTGAAAATAAAACATGTAAAAAAAAAAAATAGTAAGGATATGGAAGCACCTTATTCCTTGTCTTGGAATCTTTTTTAGAGATTAAATATTTTAATTGTTAAAAAAATATGAGATGAATTAGATGAGGGTAGCATAATATCAGTTAAGTAATTTAGAAGCAGCACTCCCCGGGTCGTGTTATATCGTATTTTTCCTTGAAAGTGATCCTACATGTAACATTATGATCCCAGCCCTTTCTCTAAGTTAGATTCCATGCTGTGTACATCATAACTGACAAAGATCTTATATTATTGTTATATGATTATCTCTTGGAATGACTAGTTGACATATGAAGTTCGTTCGGTACAACTGAATCAAGAAATAATTCGCCATTAAGAAATAATATAGGCCTAGAAAGACTTTTTTTTCAAAGACTTAAAACTAATTTTGATAAATTGTAATAATTAATTAATTTTTTTTTTCATATCAGAATAATTCGTTAAAAAATTACGTGAATTGTTAAATCGAATTAAATTTGTAATGACAAATTGACAATTATATGGAATTCAAAAAATATTTTGATTAGTCCTGAATACATGTAGGCTTTCTAGCAGATACACAAACACTCCAGAATATTTCAGTTCTATATTCTAAATGTCATCAACATGTATTTGTGAAACATCGACGCCCCCGTATGACAGTTCATTGCAAAGATTGTCAGCCATAGTTTCTAAATTGCAAGTAGAGGTATGACTTAGGTGAAATTTTATTCAAACAAGGTCAAAAGTCAAAGGGTCAAGGTTGTTGGTACTTAAGAAAAGGTCTTGTCATAGGAAATACACATTTGAGCCCTAGAGTTCCAAATTATGGTCGATTTCAAAAGTAGGTCAAACTCAAAGACCAAAGTGAAAGAGTAACGAGATGTGTTTTTGAAACACTATGCGCCCGGTGGCAACAAAGTTCCAAAAAATATTTTTAGCATATAGGTCACAGTCAGGGTCAGAAGGTCATTGGCC
The DNA here is from genome assembly GCF_032062105.1 of Saccostrea cuccullata. Taxonomy (NCBI): domain Eukaryota; kingdom Metazoa; phylum Mollusca; class Bivalvia; order Ostreida; family Ostreidae; genus Saccostrea; species Saccostrea cuccullata. The sequence continues at coordinate 60,102 of NW_026934858.1, forward strand.
TTGGTGTCATTTGAAAGAGCTTAATTAATGTTGCATGCATACTAAATATGAGGTCTCTGTCACTCATGGTTCAAAAGTTATGGCCAAATTTCGAAAAAGCTATTTTTAGCTTATAGGTCACAGTCAAGGTCACTAGGTCAATGACCTTGGTGTCAATTGAAAGAGCTTAATTAGTGGAGTAAGCATACCAATTATGAAGTCTTTATCTTTCATGGTTCAATAGTTATGGCAAAAGTTCGAAAAAGCTATTTTAGCATATAGGTCACAGTCAAGGTCATAGGGACATTGACCTTGATGGCATTTGATCTTTTCTAGTGGAGTTTGCATACCTAATATGAAGTCTCTATCTCTCATGGTTAAAGTTGACAACAGACAGACAAACAGACAGGACAAAAATAATATACGCCTCGGATCTATCGATCCCGGCGCATAAAAAATTATTAGCACCCATAGAAATGTTTTTATCAAAATAAATAGGCCTATATACCCATGTATTTCAATCTGACTTCTCTAGCATCAGCAAGTTAAAAAAAATGTTCAAGGTTAAAGCCTTTTTTTAAAAAGTGGTCATATCTTTAAAATCAACGTTGAACGGTAAAGTTTTTCAAAAGTGCGTCGAATTCCAAAGTCAAGGTCAAGGGATGAAAAATATTTGTACCTCATGGAAAAAGCTTATCACGAGAACTAGATATAAAATGAAAGGTATCCTTTAGAACCAACCCTCAAAAGCTATGGACAAAATTGAAATTTGGTAAAATGTTGCAAAAGTGGGTTAGCCTTCAAGAGTTGAAAGGTACTTGGACACAGATTTGAAGTTATTATTTTCTCTATAATATTACGACTTGTATATTTTAATAGCATTTCACACAAAAATTAATTAAAAATTCTATTTCATATAAAAGATATTAAAATTTAAAATTTTTTGGCGGGTTTGATTGACACATCCTTGCACTTTCACAAATTAATTTTATTCTTAATCCTTAGGAAAAGTGGCAATCTCGTTTTGTATAAATGAAAAATATTAATACTATAATCCAGAAAATTCAGAGTAGACATGTTCGAAAGCAAAACAGACACACAATATATTGTGTTCGTGCAGTTGTGGTAAGCAGACTGTGACAATTGAACGCACCCGGTGAATTGTAAACATAAACAATAACAGAACACTTGCCCTGTTTACAAAAACTGTTTAAATAACACGAGTGTGCTCGATTTGCTAAACTCTGTACGCAACTCTTAGTTCGGAATGACGATACTTGTGAAGGAGTTTTGCTTTCTAATATTTCTACTCTGAATAAAATTATTTTTCTGGATAAAAGTTTTAATATTTCTCATTAATACACAACAAGATTGCCACTTTTCCTAAGGATTAAGAATAAGGTTAAAATTTGTGAAAAGTGCAAGGATGTGTCAATCAAACCAAAAAATTTGAAGTTTTAATAACTCTTAAATGAAATAAGATTTTTAATTAATTTTTGTGTGAAATGCTATTAAAATATATAAGTCGTAATATTATAGAGAAAATATTGGCTTCACTTAATGTGTCCAAGTACCTTTAAATACATTAATAGTCAAAGAGAGTTATTATCAAAAGAAATAAATTTGTGCAATATAAAAGTTTTAGTTCCAATCTCTAATTTAAAAATATAAGCAAGGTAGAAAATTTTGCGAACAAACAGACAACTAAACAGAGGG
>NW_026934859.1:2500-6245 GCF_032062105.1 Saccostrea cuccullata
TGTGGGGTCAGTACTCTGCTCTCTTTGAAATTAATCAAGCAAGAGACATAATAATGAACTAAACAATGGCAGAACTTACAGGTTCTCAGTTGGAGTGTATGATCACATGTGATCCATTAATGAAATCTGACATTGTTGGCGTTTTCCCATCTGATAGGATTACTAAACTACGCACTAATCAAGGATTGATTATTAATACAGATCCTCATAACCGTGAAGGACATCATTGGATAGCAGCGTACAACGTGAATAATAAACATATTGAAATCTTTGATAGTCTTAAGAACAAAACGTTGCAAATGCAACTAAATTTCAGACATTTAGCTGACTATGTTCCTATTATCATGAACAATAATGTAATACAATGCACAGATTCATATTTATGTGGCTATTATTGTATTTGTTTTTTATTTTTCAAAGTAAGACATTTGTCTTTTGAAGATTTTTTGAGTTTATTTTCTAACGCATGTAAAGTGAATGATGCTATTGTGCTTGAATTTGTGAAGCGTAAATTTTCTTTATGTTTGATTAATCATATGTAACTTCTTTATTTATGTGTATTACAAATAAATAGATTATCCTTTAAACTGGTGTTTTTTTTTAAAAGAGAATTTAGTTTTGTCGATTCTTTTGAGGATGGCAGGCATTGAAATGGAACATGTAGCGAAGTTTAAAGCTAATAGTAATATCATTGTGAGCGGTCAATCTCACGCTGGAAAAACTACCTTTGTTTTCTCTCTTATGAAGAATCTCATTGTGTTTGAATCTAACATTAAGCATATTCTTTACGCCTACGGAATGTGGCAACCATTGTTTGAACAGATGGAAATGGAAATAAAAAACATTACATTTTTTAACGGTATTCCGGACAAGAAAGTTCTAGAGAGTCTTTCAAAGGAATATTCCAACATTCTGTTGGTGCTTGATGATGTTATGAGTCAAGGGACGAGCAGTCCAGAGATGATGAATTTATTTACTACGTACTAGCATCACATGGGAATAACAGTACTTTTTCTCCTCCAAAACATTTTCCCACCAGGAAAATGTATGCGAACTATATCGTTAAATGCTCACTACATAATTCTTTTTAAAAACAATAGAGACGAACAGCAGGTCAGGACATTAGGAAGACAAATATTCCCTAGCCAATCGAATTACTTCATGGATGCCTATAAGAAAGCAACGGGAAGAGCACATTCTTATTTGTGCATTACACTCTATCCAGGTACTGACGATAAGCACTGGTTATCTACAAATATTCTTCCAAACGAAGAGACTGTATATTACCTACCTATGTAGAGGTATGACTACGCAAGTTAAAAAGCATTTAGACTATTTAAGACTTTTAACTTCAACCCATACCAAGCAGAGAAGACAGTTAATCAACACAATTTCAAACGAGCAGTTATCTGTTTTATCAGAAGCTGTATTTAACGTGTTAAAGGGAGTGTGTTCACTGACTAAGGTTAACAAGAACAGACTTAGTAAAAATAAGAAGATTTTACGGAAATTAGTTGATCCGAAACTGAGCAGGAAACTTAAAATATCGATCCTAAATAAAATTCCGAGCCTGATTCCAGAGCTGTTAAGACCAGTCATTCGATATTTTTCGCATGATGGCAAAGGAAGTGGTAATGGTTCCACGAGAAAAGTACACAAAATTGCTGGAAATTTACGAGAAAACGATACAAAATCAGAGTAAGGAGGATCATATTCATAGTAAAGGAGCTATTAACCAAAATACTACTGACACGGAAAATGAAACTCCAATTGAGACGAACAATACTACCACTGAAGAAAAAAATTCTTTGAAGGACAATGACCTAAATCCTTCATTCAACACAAAGGAGTCAAAAGAAATGCAACCCAATCCTGATGTCATCTCACCCTCAAATGACATGAAAGATAATGTAACCTTAGTAACCAATCAAACGCAATTATAAAAACTCACCTGACGTCAGTCCAGATTTCGCTGTATATAAATCCATTTCGAAGATTACTAAAACCCGCAAACGACCTGAGAAGAGAAGGAAAATGACTCGAAAAACCTGGTTGAAACTTTAAGAACTTCAATTATGGAAGAGGAAGAAAAAACATACAAATGTCTTGAATGTCGTAAAAGTTATAAAAGAAAATCGGATCTAAACAGACACATTAGATCAAAAAGAGAAAAATACGTATGTCAAGTGTGTAACCATGTATTCAACAGGAAGGACAATTTTCTTACTCACCAGCGGCGGTTTCACAATAATACATCATCCCATCCTGTCAGAAGAGATCTCAACGTATCATCACCGTCATTGCATCAAATAGGTGGAGGTTCTGAATTGACTGAAACAGACTCTCAAAAACAATTAAGGAACAAAAATCAAACTGTGAGCAATCATGAAATTGTACGTGCTTTGAATGGTTCTGTTAATTCTATTAAAATATACCCAAAAGATGTGGAAAAATTTGACATGCTTGTGTTTTATAGTAATATTAAAGAGAAAGTTCAGGACATACTTGTATCATCAACCCCACTGCGTAAAGAAATTAAATGGTATTTAATGACTCGAGTAAAATTTACTCGTGAGAAAGAAGGTGTGCATGAATCTGCAAAGCCTCATTTTCGGAGTATTACTTATGCTCACTTGTACGCGGAGGACTTTAATATACACAATTTAAACGAAGCCTTTCAAATAATGTTCAAGTCCAAAGAAGAATTCATTATGAAAGGTTCGGATTGGGTTTTTTCCAAAGTTCTCTACGTTGAAGTGTGTTTTGCTCACTACTTACCTCTAAAAAGGCGGTAGTTACATTGCAGCACCAACTAAATTGCAAAATAGCAAATCTTTAGTTAACGTTAAAAATCGAGATCAGAAATGTTTTCTCTACTCGATTCTAGCAAAACTTTACCCTGCAAGACATAACCCGTCAAGAGTAAGTAAGCAATTATCGTCAATACGCTGACAGACTGAACATGAAAGGAATGCAATATCCAGTAAAATTGTCGCAGATAGAAAAATTTGAAAACCAGAACCAAGTGTCAGTTAATGTTTTTGGATATGAGGATAAAGAGATTTTTCCAATGCGTATTACAAAAAAGAAAAAAATTTCACACGTAGATCTTCTTTATTTAAAAAACAAGGATCAGGTTCACTACTGTTTGATAAAAAATCTTAACAGATTTTTGTATCGTACGTCTGGAGAGACTTTTTGCCACTCAAAACATTACTGTCCATATTGTTTACATGGATTCGTTAAACGACATACATTAAACAAACATGTTGACTTTTGTATGGCTCTTGGAGAACAAAAAATTGAGATGCCTGTACCAGGGGAAAATGACGTTATACAGTTCACCGAAATTGCAAAGCAATTAAAAGTCCCATTTACAATATATGCCGATTTCGAAACGTACGTGAAACCCATTCAGACGTGTGATCTCGATCCCAATTCATCGCACACTATCAATTTGTCAGAATTTGAACCTTGTAGTTTCGCATATCAAGTGATATCCAGCGAAATTAGATATACAAAAAAACCAGTTATATACCGCGGGGAAAATGTAGTAGAAACATTTCTTAACATGATTTTAAAAGAAGAGGAAGAAATACTAAAGTTAATGAAACGAATAGAACCCATGGAAATAAGCGATGAAATAGAAAAACAATTTAAAGAAGCCACAACTTGTCATATATGCGGTTTAGCTTTTGGTAGTAATTCAACCAAAGTTAGAAACCATGATCACGTGAGTGGAAAA
>NW_026934860.1:0-62280 GCF_032062105.1 Saccostrea cuccullata
TATTATTCTCATGTTCATAACTAAATCTAAACATAAAAAAATGCTGGCCTTATAATAAAGAAAGGGGCCTCTTTCAAAATAGATAATTTCTCAGGGCTACGGGGTCAGGGGTACCAGGGGGGTACTTTGACTAAAAATGATTTAATGTTTTGATATCTACCCTTTGATAAGCAATGGTGCCTCTTTCAAAATTTGTGAATTTCATGGCTTTTGATTAAAACACGAACCAAATATAATCACTGGAAAGTTGATACATGATACTCAGGTGACCTATAAGGCCCGAGGGCCTCTTGTTAAAGTTGTGTTTTCTTTGATCACATCGCTGTCTAGTTTGGAGAGCTCGACTCTGTTAAAAACTTACTACTTTTCCTTAAGTTCGTTCAGCCAGAAAATGTGGTGTCCTTTATTGTAGTAATCTCGTTTTCATACAGATTGCTGAAGAAAAAAAGTAAATAGTGAACTTGTAGATTGCATAAAAATAAATTAAAAATATCGATGGTGCTTTTGATATTACTGAATTTGATTTCTACATTGTTTAACGAAAAAGAATTAGTCTGTGTTTGTGTCCGTTCGGGGTTAAGTGTGCCCCTCACTTCATTCAACTCCGTCTGAGGCTTATGTCTTATGGTACATGCATATTTCTGGTGTACATTAAAATAAGTCCTGAGTTGTAATTTTGACGTAGATGCGCCCTTCCCTAACTGTTTAAAGTATTTATTTTTACAGGCCCGGCTGAGATCTCCAGTAAGTCTCTGGACTAAATATGCTTTTAGACCAGGAACCATAATAGGCAGGTAGGAACAGGGGGCAGCAAGAACCTAACTTACACTAAAGGAAAGGTTAATTGAAAGTCTGGTTGTCCCTCTCACCTCCCCCACTATTAGAAATGTACGGAAAATGAAGTTTAAAAAAGATACTGAAAGTAGTTGTTACTCATGATATATAAGAGAAGCACTAGAGAATTAGTAAGGACATATTTGAATTGTTTGATTGCTTGTCAAATATTGCATGTGAAGTCAAACGTCTTCATCAAGTTTAGTGATTGCAAAACTCTTTCCGGGAGCATACTTTAGCTGGTCACACAAGTTTCCACCTTTATCCCGGCAAAACGCACACTCGTGCGTTGAAGGTTCGGGTCTTCTTTTTATTTCTTTTAACAAATGTGGGCAATTTCTGTATGATGGCCGGTAAAGCAGGGGACTGCTAAATATTATTGAGTGTAAATTTCCCCTAATTTGTTTTTTCTCTCAATGGTTGCAATGACTTGAATTTTACTTTTGTCTACAAAATTAAATATTTAAAAACGGATTTTCCCCAGTTTGTTGTCCAGTGAAAGAAAATAGGGTACAAACTCAATTTTAATAATTAATTCATTTCTTCATTCATTCATTTATGAATAAAGACTAGGAAAAAAGTAAACATTTTACCTTGCATGTAGAATCTATCATTATAGTGCTACAGATAAGCTTTTGCTATTTCACTTGTATGGTTTGACTTGCTCTTTATAAATTCCGTTTCGAAACCGAACACACGAGTGCGCGTATAACCATTTTCAGGTACGCTCTTCTGATGGTGTATTTTTAATTAGATGAAAAATTAAAAGAAATATTTTTAAATATTCTTAGCTCAATCATGGCGACGTGATTGACAGGCCGTTATTTTGGAAATAATGCGAAAAAATTTTTAATTCATTACATACTCCCGTGGGTATAGTGAAATTCACCTCGGGGCCAAGATTCACGCTGTGATAATTCATCTAATGCTTTATCAAGCTGCTCTCCATGTGTTGGAGCCTTTGCCATTGTATTTCTATTTAATTTAGAATTTTGATGCTTATTTTATAAAATTAACAAGTAAAATTTGCGTGGTCATCTAAAAATTAAAGCAGCAAGAGAAATTGTCTCGCCTTAATGTCTCTGATCTTTACTGTACTTCGCTAAGTCCTGGACACTGGCACCAAATTGACTTCAGAGATGTAAGCCAATGAGGACACTTTTGTTGGTTTGAAAGTCCAAACTAATCCAATTGACAATTTTACTGTGATCGTATATATTTATAGTAAGCGATTTTGAAATTTTATCCGGAAAAAAACTAATACACTGTTGATATAAATGTTCAAAGGATCCGTCCAAAATACAAAGAGCTGAAGACCGATCTCCCAATAAATCAATAAGCAAAAAATCCAAAAGAATAACTCCCAAAGATGCTTATAGAGAGTAAAGAATTAACGAATATCATAGTACGAATGGGGATAAAAACGGGATTTGGAATGGGAATACGAAAGAGAATGGGAATACTCGTAGTGTAGCAAGGGTCATGGAAAGCATGTAACAAATGAATTTATTAATTAGTATTTCCTGTCACTTTTCTAGAATTGTTCACTCACATGGAGATGACGTCACTGAAAACTGCAAGAATTTCTTCTTGTGGGAAATTTCTCTTTTGCAAGCCAATGATAAAACTTATATTTATCTCAAAGTTGATTAACCCAAAATTCATCGTTATCGTATAGTTTGATGTATCTTATTTGAATTAAGGACAGATGATACCAAAAAAAAATCGATGCCTGGATTGGAACATTGTATATATTTTTTGGTCTTATTTAATTAAAAATGATGTAAATAATAAATTTCTAGAATACAAAGAAAAACTGTAAACTTCTATGATTTTAAAATTCTGCCTCTCTGAGACCATCCTTTTTAATATATATAAATATATTTTCACTTTAAATCCCATTTTGGTGTAAATTTGTTTAAAAAAAAACTTAACCGGTGAAACTTGTTAATTATATTGTTAAAAACATGACTCATGTAAAAGTACATTCCTGTAAAAAAAAAGTACACGTTTGTCTTACCTTTCCTCCTACGCTTTGTCTGTCTGTTAAATCAAGAACTACAATCTAGGTATACATGCTTAAATTATATTTATTGACTCAGTCCTCATCTCTGCATCTCAGAAGTTCTAAATCAAACTCTTTTAATACGTATCTACTTCACAGGTTCCAATTTTATGGTCAAGGATCATAAAGTAACTTCTTTTCTTTTCTATCCACATTTTTTTACTGGAATGTACTAATTTTAGGGTCATGGATCATAATTTCAACTTCTTTATAATGTAACTTCTATTCTTTTAAATTTACTTCTAAGAATCGATGGACGTTATTGGTTATATACTATATAAAACAAAATTTACATAAAATCATTTGATATCCAAAATCCAGATTTCTAGACCCCTTTTGGTTTATACTGAATTAATTATCCATAGAATAAGTTGTATCCTACATCACCTTCCATGAAGCAGTGGATGACTCGCTCTCAATATCTTCATCATCATTAAATGGCGATTGTAAAAAAAATGATTATCACTATGCACTATATAATGCAATATTTACATGAAAATCATTTGTTATCAAAAATCTATATTTCTAAAACCTATAAATTTACAACGGATTACGAACCATTAGTGATATTATTCGTCAGTGTCTAAATCGCATTCCACATTACCACTGATAACATTGGATTGATTGTATATTGTTTAACGTCCCTCTTGAGAATTTTTCACTCTTGTGGAGACGTCACCGTTAGCCGGTGAAGGGCTTCAAATTTAGACCTATACTCGGCACTCAGGGCCATTGAGCAGTGACGGTCTTTACCGTGCCAACGCCTACCGTGACACGGGACCTACGTTTTTAAGGTCAAATCCGAAAGACTCGTGACTTTCACTTCTAAGGCCGAGAGCTTGGTGAAGGAACGGTCACTTTCTATGTTTACGTCTTAGGTTTGACGCGGCGCCGTGAACGAGAATCGAGCCCAGGCCTCCCGATCACGAAGCGAACGTTCTAACACTAGGCTACCGTGAACGGTGATAACGGTGGAAGATTCATTTTCAAGATTGTCAATATCATCAAAACTTTACATTATAAATAAGTTCATGGTAATCGTAGAACATAACATAAATGGTAAACATGATGCACAATTTAATAAATTATTTAGTATAATGTAAGAAAAAAGTGCAAATACTCTGCAAAAATCCTCTTCCTCGGCGTTGTCCGTGTCATCATGATAGTTGTGTTTTCTTTGATCACATCGCTGTCTAGTTTGGAGAGCTCGACTCTGTTAAAAACTTGCTACTTTCCCTTAAGTTCGTCAAGCCAGTAAATGTGACGGCCTGTATTGTAGCCATCTTGATGTATTTTATATTGTAGTTATCTCCTTTTAATACAGATTGCTGAAGAAAAACATGTAAATAGTGAACTTAAAGATTACACTTTAAATTAAAAATATCGATGGTGGTTTTGATATTGCTAATTTGATTTCTACATTCTTTAATGAAAAAAAATTAGTCTGTGTTTGTGTCCGGTTGAGGTTAGGTGTGCCCCTCACTCCATTTAACTGCGTCCAAGGCTTATGTTTTTTGATAATGCATATTTCTTGGTCTTCATTAAAAATAGCCCTTTCCCGGCCGAATTGTAATTTTCACGTAGATATGCCCTTCCCTAGCTGTTTAAAGTATTTATTTTTACGGCCCTCTAAGATAGTAACATCGTCCATAGTCTCTGGTCTAAATATGCTTTTACACCAGGAACCAATAATAGGCAGGTAGCAACAGGGGCAAGGAACCTAACTATACTAAAGGAAATGTTAATTGAAAGTCTGGTTGTCCCCCTCCCCTCCCCCGCTATTAGAAATGTACGGAAAATGAAGTATAAAAAGATACTGCAGAGGCGTAGTCACAAAATTAAAAGTGGGGGGGCTCAACTCCAGAAATTCTTTGACAAGCAAAAAAAAAAAAAGAAAAGAAAAAAAAGAGAGAAATTGAAAGTTCCCTAAACTTAAAAGTGGGGGGGCTCAACTCCAGAAATTCTTTGACCAATAAAAAAAAAAAAGAGATAAATTGAAAGTTCCCAAAGTCTGAAAATCCTATTTCGTGGGGGAGGGGGGGGGGGATAGGGCAACTTTTTCAAAGACAAGTTACTTTCCATTCCAATTTTCTCCCACAATTTTTCTCATATAAGTATACTTTCCTATAGTAAAGGTAATGTTGGGGAAAAATAGCTGTGATTTTGTTCTTCATTAAAAAGTGGGGGGGCACAGACAGACCCTTGCTCCCCCCCCCCCCCCCCCCCCCCATCTAAAAGTGGGGGCTAGTGCCCCCGCTGCCCCCCTGTGACTACGCCTTTGTACTGAAAGTAGTTGTTACTCATGATAAATAAGAGAAGCACTAGTGAATTACTAAGAAAATATTTCATTTGTTTGATTGCTTGTCAAATATTGCATGTGAAGTCAAACGTCTTCATCAAGTTTGGTAATTGTAAAACTCTTTCCGGGAGCATACTTCAGCTGGTCACGCAACTTTCCATCTTTATCCCGGTAAAACGCACACTCGTGTGTTGACGTTACGGGTCTTCTTTTCATTTCTTTTAACAAATGCGGGCAATTTCTGGAATGCACGTCCGGTAAAGCAGGGGACTGCTAAATATCATTGAGTGTAAATTTCCCCTTATTAGTTTCGTTTAAAAATTATAAGTATCAAGAGAAATTGCCTCGCCTTAATGTCTCTGATCTTTACTGTACTTCGCAAAATCCTGGTCACTGGCACCAAATTGACTTCTGAGATGTAAGCCAATGAGGACACTTTTGTTGGTTTAAAAGTTTACTAATCCAATTGACAATTTTACTATCGTTATATTTATAGTAAGCGTTTTAAAAGCCACCTGAGCCGAAGGCTCAAGTGAGCTTTTCTGATCACATTTTGTCCGGCGTCCGTCGTCTTATCTGTCCGTAAACTTTTCACATTTTCGACTTCTTCTCAAGAACCGCTCGGCCAATTTCAACCAAACTTGCCACAAAGCATCCTTATATTAAGGGGATTCAAGAACTTGGTACACATCTGGGTAAACGTTGTTAAAATCTCAAATGCATAGAGTTTGTCTTATTTAATGAAGCTTACAGAGGATATGGCACCAAAATGGAGCTGGGGAGCGCTTGGCTACATCTGTAACAGTCCCCTGTTACAATTAGCACTGGTTATTAATTAAGAGAAAAATTAATGGCATCTTTTTAAAAATCTTCTCAAGAACCACTGGGCCAGGAAAGATGAAACTCATGTGGATTTATCCTCAGGTAGTGTAGATTCAAGTTTGTTCAAATCATGACCCCCGGGGCTAGGGTGGGGCCAAAATGGCCGACCAAAGTTTTACATAGGAATATATATAGGAAAAATCTGTAAAAATCTTCTTATCAAGAACCACTGGGCCAGGAAAGATGAAACTCATGTGAAATCATCCTCAGGTAGTGTAGATTCAAGTTTGTTCAATCATGACCCCCAGGGCTAAGGTGGGGCCAAAATGGCCGACCCAAGTTCTACATAGGAATATATAGGAAAAATCTTTATAAATCTTCTTTTCCACAACTACTGGGCCAGGAAAGATGAAACCTACGTGGAATCATCTTCAGGTAGTGTAGATTCAAGTTTGTTCAAATCATGACCCCCGGGCTAGGGCGGGGCCAGAATGGCCAACCAAAGTTTTACATAGGAATATAAAGGAAAAATCTTCTACTCAAGAACCACTGGGCCAGGAAAGATGAAACTCATGTGGAATCATCCTCAGGTAGTGTAGATTCAAGTTTGTTCAAATCATGACCCCCGGGGCTAGGGTGGGGCCAAAATGGCCGACCCAAGTATTACATAGGAATATATAGGAAAAATCTTTAAAAAGTTAGGGTTAGGATGGATAGGGCCATATAAGGTTATTAAGAAGAATACAGATGTAACGTATCAAGTTTAAAGAGACTTTAAGAGCCTTCTCATTGTTGTACATGTAGATCAGTTAAAACCCTATGAAAGCATTTTACCTCCTAGAAACTGGACACCGGTAGTGACTTCCCTTGACGAGTCATTATAACCCCTTGTAGATCATACTCCTGTAGATTATAATGTTCAAGAGGAAGATGAGGAGACTGCTCCTCCTGTTTTTAATTTACCTAGTCCTTAACCCCTTAGACAGCCAAGGTGGGGTAGAACAATCAAACCCCCTGTTATGTACTCTCCTTGAGACCAGGCATGTATCTAGGCATTTTATTTTTTAAAAGCCTATGTAAATAGTTATTTTTATTTTTGAATTCTATATATAATTTAATATATAAAAGGTTTGAGTTGACCTTTTGTAGTGATAACAAGTGATATTTAATTTTTGAAATATCTCAGTCTAGTTTTAAGAGTAGATCTGAATTACTTTATTAATGAGGTAGTTTTTGGCAGTCATTTATTTTCTTTTGAGAATAACATTCAAGTCTTAGCACTGATTTTGTCTTTAGTGGATACAAGGTGAATGATAGATGTTTTATATATTTGATAAAACACAGTAGTTGGCAATGATTTATAGTTATCTAGAGGACAAAACAGTATATTTTAGCTCTTTCGGCTTGTTTGGTTACAGTAATAATAGATATGTATCATTGAGAGCTTGGTATTCTTAGCTTAATACTGACCGTAGATGATCTTTAAATTATCTCCCTTGTACTGTGCTGAAATCAACACGTAAGTTTTTCTTCTTAAGTTTTTCTTATAGTTTATCTGTGGGAGGTGATGCATGTCATCCCTTGTAAAGGTTATGTTATAAGTATGTGTACTACTTGATAACATTTTCGTTTAATTCAGTGGATTCTGAATTTGGTAGATAACTATATTGATTAACTTTCCATACATTCAGATATTTAAATTTAAAGTCTTAGAATATAAGATTTTATAATTTTTTTTAAATTTATTTTTCATAGAAATAAATTGACATCAAAACTTGCATTGATGGTAATCAATCTGCTTTAATACTATTCTAATCTTTGTTTTACAATTTTCTCCGAATTTCACAGATGGATACTCTAGACATAAATGTGGATCCTTTGGAATTGCAAAAGTTTGAAGCCGGAGGAGGCAGTGGCTACAGTATGGCCGGAGGCAGGTCAGATATGCCCGATACAGCACTGTCCGTCTAGTCCGCATCTATTTCTGAAACTCGGAAGCTACAGAGCTCACTACTTGAGTTTCCATAAGGAAAAGTGTGCCATCTACTACTGTCCAAGTGTAGTCTGCCGTAAAACTTTCTACAAGTGCAATGACATGTATCGACACATTCATCGGGATCATCAGGATCTTAAATTTTGCGTTCAGAAGAGGTACACAACTAATCCTCGTTATATCGATCCCAAGGGATACTTGATGCCTCTACCAGCGATTCATGAGCAGGCTAGAGACTTGGCTGCCAGAGCTAGGAAGCGTTCCTCTCAAGAACCTTTATTCACACTGCCAGATAATGTCAATCCTAGAGATAAGAGGTTTCCACCTGGGAGATATAAACATTCACTTTGTTCATTTATATCATATTATTTGGAAAACGAAAATTTATTGTGGAAATTTTGGGGTTTTTTTTAAGGGGGAGGAATGTAGTGGTTTAGATTTTTATTTCATAGCCATCGTTTCGTAATTCTTATTTTACAAGTATTTGCTGGTATTTCAGTCTGATAATTCTATTTACCTTTTGTTTTCAGTTGTAACTTACGTAAAAGCCCTTTATTAGTTGTGTTTTATAAGTTAGGACATGAGTTGACATTCCACATGTTTTGCTTTTTAAACAGGAAGTGTCATCCATGTTGGCAGTCTTTCCGTAGTACTTTTGGAACTGCGTTCTGATTGGTTAATTTAGCTTAGGATCTTTGATAGTCATTGGTTTTTATTTTTGGGCCTTGCTAGGGTATTTAAACGCGTGTTCGAGCAGTTTACTTCACTTGGTTAGGGATAAGCCTCATGGCAGATTATCTCTGATTTTATGCTAACCTCAAGGTACATGGCATTATAGGTTTCATTTAGCACGTGCTGAGCGAGCACTTTATGATAGGTTAGGGTGTAGGTATTATATGATAGGTTAGGATGTAGGTTATTTAAAGTGAATTAAGTTTCCCTTTCCAAGTCCTGCCTGGTCTAGGGATATGTAGATAACAGATTTATTTTCTAGAACCACTATTTATTATTTATTTTTGGGTGTTGTTTATTTTCTGGGTCAGTTATTTTTAAATCCTAGAATTAGTATTGATATTTTCAGATTAACTCTAATGTTGGTAGTAGTCATATTGGGTGATGTAGCTCATTCCCTTTTCATTTTTTCCATCTCATTGATTTTTATAGGATTTTTTACCTTTTTGATACAGTACAGACCGGACACAACCTAACAGAAAGCGAACCCCGGGGTTCGCTCTCTGGGTCCGCTCCAGGTTCGCTCGGGGTCCGCTACGGCGGACCCCGAGCGAACCCGAAGCGGACCCAGAGAGCGAAACCCAAATTCAGTAGAGGTCCCAGGGAGCGAACGCGGGTTCGGTATTTCTTTACAGACCTGTCAATCAGGATTACCGATTAACCAATCAGCGCATCAACCAATCAAAATAGCATATTGTTCTGTCGATTTTGATATAAGATCGAACGTGTTGATTTAATTCGATATTAATCCAAACACTATACATACAAGCAAAACGTGCGAATGTGCCGTGTAAATCTATTATGATAATTAAAATACTATTTAATATTTATTTATTTTAATTCTCCGGGTTGTGATTTATATATTTATTTTCTTATTTTGTTAAAGCAACTAATTATTTGTTTTAATTTTCCACGTAGCATTATACATGACTATTTACATTTTTATTTTCTTTAGTTTTTATACCAGTATTTATAGTCCATTTGGTAAATAAATTGGGTAAATACATCACTCAATGCATAAAAATGGAAATCAATTGATGCTACAGTTTTTACTGACGAAAAGAGGAGAAAAGAAACATAGTTGGTCTTCGACAATTATTGTAAAATTTCATTATGTCAAAATACTAACAGTTCAGGAATATTAACGTGCTCAATATTTAAATATAGAAAGATACAGGAAACATCAAGACAAGAGAGAGAGGGAGAGAGAGATCATATCTCAGGTGAAATGCGATTTACATAACTGAACGATTTAATTGCGCTGATTAATCACGACATATAGTAAATCGTAAATTGTTTCATTCTTGCAAAATGGCGTAACTATACTTGACAAAGAATAATTAGAGAAATTCAAGATAGAAGGGATATTTCAAGATATGAATTGTTATCTATTTTAAATTTTGAAATGTTTTAGGACTAATTATTGGGAAAAAAAATAATTAATAAAGGCGTAAGCAATACAATCATAGGTATGTGGGTTGTTCGAGAGTTGGTAAGGCAAACTAACTTTAGAGTTACACAATTTTGAAAAAGAAAATCTTGTTAAGTATCATCAGGAATTGGGTCTAATAAACGTTTATTCTGGTGAAGTCATTCAGTTTTTTAATACAATTAGGGCGGAATGACTTCAATCTGTGCATCCAGAACGAAGATTTTCATATACACGCATTTTTTCATGCCCAAGAAGATTAAGAAGATCAATATTTTTGATGTAAATTTTGAATAATTTAATGAAACACGTAAATTGAGAAAAACATAAATAAAATGATGAAATAATTAGAATTTTTTAAAGACAATGTGTGTTAAATAGGGGGCATACATTCTTAATGGGTCGAGAAAGCAATTTATTATTTGCCTTTTTCTTTATTCTGATAAAAATCATACTCGCTCCAAAATTCTGACCGTGAAAAAGATCTAGTATACAGTGTTCTTTTTTTTTTAAAGAAAATGTTCAGTTCATATATGTTACGAACTTTTAATGTGTAACTACTTTAAATGAAATCTAAATAAATCAGATGTACAAACGTTACATATAATTTATAGATGCCATATCATAATTTATGTGTTACATGTAAGCAAACATTTAAACTACGATTTAGCAAAACCTAAGGAATAACAAATGTATTTTTAAACTATATAAAGCATGAATTTTAAAGTTATTTAGTTTGGATTTCTTTCGTCAGTTTCACTTGTACAACATTCGATACACTGAAAATCAATTTGACACTCTTTTCTTCCTTTTCTTTTTTATTTTCTCGATATAACTTAAGAAAAATAAATGCCTTATAACCCGCTGTTAAATTAGTGTGAATTTCTCGGGATCGAGAAATCTAGGAAATCAATTATTCATGTACATGTAAATCTACGTCGAATGTACAGTATAATTTTATAAAATTTATCAATGTTCTCCATTATATCACTGTTTACATGTACAGTGTACATGTCCGCATCGTCGCATAAACAACAATGATCGATCAACAATACCATTACTGTATGGAATATTCAAGGGGCGGGGCTTACTGGCGGTGAGATTAAAGCGGGGTCCGCTTCACGCATCAGTGCGTAAAACGCCGGGTTTGCTCTAGTGGACCCAGAGCTGACCCCGAGCGAACAAAATTTCTGAAAAGCGAACCCGGGGTCCGCTCCGGGTTCGCTCTGGTGTACGGTTGTGTCTGGTCGGTACTGAAAGTATGGAAGCCCAGTAGGGACATAGATTATTTTTCATAGTTTTGCCACATTCCTCCCATTTTTCATTACATTTTTCAATTATTTATTTATTGAGATTATTCATTGAGATTCATTTTTCAGATTAAATTACATTTTTGATAAAGCTTTATTTATCCTGTGCCATTTTCAAAGACTTCTGTTTGTTAAATTTTCATCATTATTTATTATTTGTTATCATTTACAACGGTTAATTCTCACTTTATTAAATTGATAAAACTTACAACCGTGTTTTCATTTAGCGTTGACCATTGTTCAGAAATCCCCTTACCTGGGTTGATCATTGATAACTTGAGATAGTTTTCTCCTTTAAGCCAAGTTGGCTAGAAACTTTGGTAATTTATAAAGTAAAGAGTTCTACTTCCGGTTACAATTGCACAAAAGCTGTGTCACCACGAGTACCCGGTTATGTTGAAAATGTTATTCCTTTATTTTCTACAGACAAATTTTCGTATCATTATCGTATAAGATAATAAGTGTTCGAGGAAATACTCATCAATATTGGTGCCTTCCTCTAATCTAACCAAGGTGGAGCATTGAATTCAGGATGCAATGCAGTTGAAGCAGATGATTCAGAAGGCGGCTCAGATGGAAAATCAAATATAAGTTTGTAAATAGATTCCAAAGTGTCTGGATATGAATAATAAAAACATTAAATTATATAAATACAATGCAAAAGCTACAGATTCCAGACTACCTCTCAAAACATTTTTACCAGATGGTTAACATGACAACTATGAAGGGAGAAATCCTGCAGTTTATTTCAGTTAATATGTATAATAAATTAAGCATTTATAATGTATGAAAACTGTCATACTACGTTCCTGTATTGAAAAATGTAAGACCTACCTTCGTTGGGATCATTCATAGATGTTCCAAACTCCTTGGACCTAACATAAGTATATTCCTGTCCTGTGTTCCTCCTCCTCACTTGGATTTTAACTCTGAATTTAAACAGAGCATAATAATTCGAACTTCACCAGATTTAAGTTTGAAACGGTAAACAGAAAATAAAAATACCTTACTTTAAAATTACATAACAACTTGCTAGCAATTTAAAAATTGGAAACCTGTGATTATTTTTAAAATTGTATTTTCTACATATTTTTCAAATTGTTGTGAGGTCTCATTAAATTTATTCTATAATAAATCATCTTAATTGTGATAACGCTTCCCAAGTTTGTCAGCGGGCAAACTTTCCACAGGGATTTTTTCACGGTCGTAGGGGGCCTGTACGAGACCCCTTTCCCAATGGTAAAAAGTGTGTATTTTTCCCAATTTCATTAAAGCAAATTCCTAAAAGAGAATCCAAACAAACAAATCGGTTTAAAAATGTTAAAACTCAGTAATAAGTATGATAAAAATGTTGTTCCAAATAAAAATCTAAAAGGCGTTCTCCAAAAACTGATTGACTGAATGTAAAATTAGTCAAAGAAATACATTGCGAGTAAAAAAAAAACCCTTCGTACTTGAATTTATATAGAAAAATGTTAAATATGAGATTTTTCCCAATTTTAACCAAATGTCACTATTTTTCCAAATGGAAAGGCCCAGGTCCTTGTTTTCAAGACCAAGAGAAAACCTTGTTCCATCTGTACAGATCTATTGTTTTGAAATATCCAGCTTATTGTTGTTCTATCGCAATATTTTTGTCACGGATGACAGAGGAAAGGCCGACCGGGTTACGTATATATCTGAGTGACTTCAAAAGATAATATAATCGATGGAAATAAATTAGCATACCTATTAAATTAACAGAACTCCATATGAGTGTCACATAATAATCACGATATTTGCTTTTGAACTCCATTTTACTTTGTACCCGCCGTCTTAGCTAAATTCTCTTTACACAAGATCAATTCGGACCAAGTTACTTCATGAACATATAGGACGTCATCGGTGTGTGACAATATACAAATATGGACTCGATGTAGGACAATATGCATTCATAATGACCCAGGCTGACAGATATTGACCTCAGATACATGGGTCATTATAAATGCATATTGACCGTGCATTGAGGTCATATTTATTATATAAATAATATTTTCCCAAATTTATTAATTCAATGTTTATCTTCCTAATGTTTTAGTCGCCCGCATGGCGCATTTGTTGGAGCGTCTGCTCTAGTCGCGAAGTAAGGAATCAATCCTTACGTCGCGGGTTAGAATCCCACTGCGGGACATGGAGACCGGTCCTTCGGATCAGACCGTATAAACCGAGGTCCCGTGTCGCAGTAGGTGCTGGCACGAAAAAGATCCCTCCCTGCTCAATGGCCCCGAGTGCCGAATAAAGGATAAAATTTGCAGCTCTCAACCGCGGCAAATGGTGGCGTCTCCATATGAGTGAAAAATGCTCGAGAGGGACGTTAAACAATATCAATCAATCCTTATGTTTTACAGAGATATTATTAACTATAAATAAGCTGAATGTAAATGTTTCAGAATTTATTGAATGTTACTCAGAGGTACATTTGTAATTGTTTCGGAAATAAATTTTAACCCACAGCATGATAATAACGCAAGATATCTATCTCTGAATAACACAGAGTACCCCCTCCTCAGATTGAGAATCGCACTTACATTTGCAGAGGAAATTATATGCACAGACAAAATATAAATACCCATTTCTTCTAAATATGATAAGATACAATCATACATGGCACGCTCGTCTTTATTTTCTTTAGTCTTCGTAATCGCGGAAACACCCTCAAAACGCTATAGTCGCCTCCCTTACAATCTTTGTATTTTGATTGTGAAAATGCTTTTAATTAATAACACAGGTGAAGGATATAACAAATTACCATTCGAAATCATCTTTGCTACTCCTACACAGAAAGAGTTCACAGATTTCGTTTCAGTTTTTTAAAATCTACATTGAATACACAAATGTATATCTGTAAAGTAGCGGACAAGTAAGACTGTTGGGTTGTAGGTAGGTAGGGAGGTAATGTGTGTTTATGGGACCTATTAGTGACGGTCTGTGAACGAGTGGTGCCAATGGTTGAAGTATTGTGTGAACGAGTGGTGTCAATGGGAGTAGTAACATTGTGTGAGCGAGTGGTGTCAATGGGAGTAGTAACATTGCGTGAGGGAGTGGTGTCAATGGGAGTAGTAACATTGTGTGAGCGAGTGGTGTCAATGGGAGTAGTAACATTGTGTGAACGAGTGGTGTCAATGGGAGTAGTAACATTGTGTGAGGGAGTGGTGTCAATGGGAGTAGTAACATTGTGTGAGCGAGTGGTGACAGTGGTATTAGTAACATTGTGTGAGCGAGTGGTGTCAATGGTTAAAGTAACATTGTGTGAGCAAGTGGTGTCAATGGCAGAAGTAACATTGTCCAGGGTATCACGTTTTTGAGTAGACTCAGTCATGTACTGTATAGTGTACTGGACTGAGCCGTATGTGTTAGTACACGATCTGAGGACACATTATAATTTGCAATTGAAGTTTGTGCATTTTGTTTGTGTCTCTTTGTGAATGCAGAGAAAGGTCCAGACTTGTGAGTGTTGACGGAAAACGAAGTAGTCGCTTTTGTCATGAGGTCGGTTACGTTGTGACGAAGCGAAGTGTTGAAATCTAGAGTCAATTGAAAAATGCAAGTCAACAGTGAACAAAAATAAGAAAGTTAGAAAACACAAAAAAAGAATGTACTTACCCATTTCGTTTTGTGATGGTGTTGTCATTGTGACTGTAGTGAGTTCTGAAAAATGAGAAATTAAGATATCTACAAATCGTAAAACGTGAAAGTATTATCCCAACTGCCTTTCACCTAAAACGGGGAATTAAATAAATTTACTCAATAAGTGAAATATTGAATATAGGTAACATACCAGAACAGACAGGTTCATCTAATAGAAAGTCGCAAGGCATTGTGTCTTTTCCTGGGAAAAATCAGATCAAAGATCTATAATTTTGCAGCCTTCGCTAAAATCTTGTGGTTTTGATTGGCTTGAACTGACAGTGGGCGGAGTTTTTCCCACGGCAAGTGTATATGATTACATCAGCTAGGCTCATTCGTAACTACTTGGCCATTTTCCGGAAGAAAAATAGTTATTTATCGTTCACGGAAATGACCGAGTAGTTACGATTACAGTCAGGCTCTATTTTTGAAAGGGGGGGGGGGTATTTAAGGAATGCATTATTTTTTACTTGATTTTAGTGATATTTTACGAGAAAGGGAGATTGAGAAATAGAGAATGTACATATACCTGGACATTGAATACTTTCGTTTGTTTAGTCCAACATGACAATTTCCTTTACATTAAGATCATCAGTAAAATTATTTAAAAGGAAAAAAAGGAAAGAAAATATGAATAATTTAAGTACGTTTGTATCAGATAAGCGAGTGAAATAGAAATCGGTTGAAATGAATGGAAAAATTTGATACTGTCGTCAAATGACATGGTTAAATTTGTTTCACTGATTAAGTTTGACATCATTAATGAGATAATCTGGAAATATCATCGTACCGACCCGTATGACTGTGAAAAATATGTCAGGTTACAGTGATCTCATTAGAAGGTGATGATTTCAAAATTCGTTACACCCTCTTGCTATAGTTATTGTATGAAAAGTTATTTTTAAAATATCTACCCAAACAATGATAAGAATCACATGGTTATTTTTTTTTTCTTATAAAAACTGAGGGAAACACCTCAGAACTTCACTTTGGTTCCACTCAAACTGAGGAAAACACCACAGAACTTCACAGAGGTTCCACTCAAACTGAGGGAAACACCACAGAACTTCACTATGGTTCCACTCAAACTGAGGGAAACACCTCAGAACTTCACTGTGGTTCCACTCAAACTGAGGGAAACTGAGGGAAACACCTCAGAACTTCACTTTGGTTCCACTCAAACTGAGGGAAACACCACAGAACTTCACTCTGGTTCCACTCAAACTGAGGGAAACACCTCAGAACTTCACTGTGGTTCCACTCAAACTGAGGGAAACACCACAGAACTTCACTCTGGTTCCACTCAAACTGAGGGAAACACCTCAGAACTTCACTGTGGTTCCACTCAAACTGAGGGAAACACCTCAGAACTTCACTGTGGTTCCACTCAAACTGAGGGAAACACCACAGAACTTCACCCTGGTTCCACTCAAACTGAGGGAAACACCACAGAACTTCACTCTGGTTCCACTCAAACTGAGGGAAACACCACAGAACTTCACTCTGGTTCCACTCAAACTGAGGGAAACACCACAGAACTTCACTCTGGTTCCACTCAAACTGAGGGAAACACCACAGAACTTCACTCTGGTTCCACTCAAACTGAGGGAAACACCTCAGAACTTCACTGTGGTTCCACTCAAACTGAGGGAAACACCACAGAACTTCACTCTGGTTCCACTCAAACTGAGGGAAACACCTCAGAACTTCACTGTGGTTCCACTCAAACTGAGGGAAACACCTCAGAACTTCACTGTGGTTCCACTCAAACTGAGGGAAACACCACAGAACTTCACTCTGGTTCCACTCAAACTGAGGGAAACACCTCAGAACTTCACTGTGGTTCCACTCAAACTGAGGGAAACACCACAGAACTTCACTCTGGTTCCACTCAAACTGAGGGAAACACCACAGAACTTCACTCTGGTTCCACTCAAACTGAGGGAAACACCTCAGAACTTCAATCTGGTTCCACTCAAACTGAGGGAAAAACTACAGAAATTCACTCTGGTTCCACTCAAACTGAGGGAAACACCACAGAACTTCACTCTGGTTCCACTCAAACTGAGGGGAAACACAGGGAAACACCTCAGAACTTCACTCTGGTTCCACTCAAACTGAGGGAAACACCTCAGAACTTCACTGTGGTTCCACTCAAACTGAGGGAAACTGAGGGAAACACCTCAGAACTTCACTGTGGTTCCACTCAAACTGAGGGAAACACCACAGAACTTCACTCTGGTTCCACTCAAACTGAGGGAAACACCTCAGAACTTCACTGTGGTTCCACTCAAACTGAGGGAAACACCACAGAACTTCACTCTGGTTCCACTCAAACTGAAGGAAACACCACAGAACTTCACTGTGGTTCCACTCAAACTGAGGGAAACACCACAGAACTTCACTGTGGTTCCACTCAAACTGAGGGAAACACCACAGAACTTCACTGTGGTTCCACTCAAACTGAGGGAAACACCTCAGAACTTCACTGTGGTTCCACTCAAACTGAGGGAAACACCACAGAACTTCACTGTGGTTCCACTCAAACTGAGGGAAACACCTCAGAACTTCACTCTGGTTCCAATCAGGATGGCATCATACAAGTTAGTGTATTTTCATTAAAACTTTTGCGAATTTTTTTTTTTTTTTTTTTTTTTTTTTAAAGAAAACTATTTTATTAATTTTTTTTTTTAAGTTGCACTTGTGAAAAAAGAGAGGAGATTTTGAAACTCCTGAATTATATCATGGAGGATATTAAAACTATGGAGTGTCCGTGAGTTATTATTTTTTTTTCTTTTCTTTTTTTTTTGGTTTTGTTACCGTTTTTCTGCTTATTTTTTATTTTAATTTTAAATTAAATCAGTATGAATCATTTACTTGAGATGTGAATATTTTTTTTTAGAATGGCCTTACGTTTACATAAGAGGAAAACGTTTTTCAGGTATTGAGATTATATAATTACGTGTGAAGAAATTTAGTGTTTTTTTTTTTTTGTACTCACACTTTATTAATTTTTATAATTTATTAATTTTTTTTACATTTAGTCTGTAAATTTTATTTCAGTACGCCTGATGTTTCGTGAGTGTATTAATTTAATCCTTACTTTAATAATTTCCTCATTTTTATTTATTTTTTACGTACTTAACGAGAAAAAAAAGGGGAAACAAAAATTAATTTTGTTTTAAATATTTTTTGTTAGTCCGGTGGGGAAAAAGTCCAACAGAAATGGGTTAGTATATTACAAGAGTATTTCTAATCCCTTTTTTTTATTTTGGAAAAAATAAAATTACGCAGAAAAAAGGATCACAAAAGTATTATTAAAATATAGTCAGATAGATAAATAGTTAGATCATACAAATAGATATCTTTTTTTTTCCTTTTAGACCGCCAACGCACCACGACGTCCGCCGTTAGTATTTTATACTTTTCTTTAAAAAAAAAAATTATTGGGATTCCTTTAAGCCAATACATAATTTTCTTAAACGTTTATTTCTTTATTAAATATATATACATATGGATTTACTTTATCTTTCATTTACTGATTATTGTAATGATTTATTTTCAGCCGTCTTGTGATGGAGATCATAAGCGTAGAAGAGTGGGTTTTCTTTTTTTAACGTCAAGTGTAACTAGTGCTAATTGTAACGGGAACCGTTACAGATGTTCCCCAAACGCTCCCCAACTCCTTTTTGGTGCCATATTCCCTGTAAGCTTCATTAAATAAGACAAACTCTGTGCATTTTTGACTTTAACAACGTTTTCTCAGAAGGATACCATTTATATTCAAATTTTAGCATTGTACCCGTGCGCATGTGAATGCATGTGCGTTATGATCATATCATCTTGTCTACACTATCTACATATCTTAATATACAATATATTAAAGATTCAGTCCAAAAGTATGAAAAATCACTCTTTCAAAAGTATTTTTCATGTCACTCGTTCCAAATGCACGCACGTGCGTGCACATGCATGATGACCATACCTTCTTGTAGGAGTCCCTTATATCTATCTATATTTTAAATCCCATCTTGTTTGGTTGAAAAACAAGGGAGTTATAGCCATTTCAAGTTTAAGCCAATCAGATTGCAGCACACGTGCATGCGCGTGATTTCATGATTTTTTTTTCTACATCATATTGTAGTATATCCCAATGCATGACTATATTTTAAATTTCAAAGCATTTCGTCAAAAAACAAAGGAGATATAGCCATTTATTGTTTCAGCCAATCAGATTGCAGCACGCGGGCATGCGCATGCTTTCATGAAAATTCTTATATATCACGCTGTAGATCTTCATAATGTAGGTCTATGTTCAAAATTCCAAAGGATTATGACAAGAAACAAGAAAGATATTGAGACTTTAGTTTCAGCCAATCAGAGCGAAGCGCACGTGCATGCGCGTGAGATCTTACTTTTTTGACCATGTCATTTTGTCTATCCTTCTAATATATACTTATAATATGAATTTTAAATCATTTCATCAATAATTTAAATAGTTACGTCTGTATCAATTATATTGGACATTTCTCGTGTTGCACGTGCGAGCTCTTGCAAGCACATGTGCATGCACATGCTTTCATGATAAATTTTATATTACAGGCTGTAGATCTCCCTAATGTATGACTATGTTCAAAATTTCAAATGATTTTATCAAAAAACTTAAAAGATATTGAGACTTTAGTTTCAGCCAATCAAAGCGAAGTGCACGTGCATGCGCGTGCGATCTTGCTATTTTGACCATATCATCTTGTGCATACTACTAATATATCCTTACATTATAAGTTTCAAAACATTTCGTCACAAAATAGAAAAGTTACGGTTATATCCATTATATATTGGTCATTTTAAGTTTTGCACGTGCGCGCTCTTGCAAGCACGTGCGCGCAAAATGACCTTGATTCCGCAAATCTACATAACATGCCTACTTACCCTAAAAAGGTTTCACTTAAGTCGGATGTGTAGTTTACAAGATCACTCGCGGAAAAGATTTTCCCAGGAAGAAAAATAATAATAATAATAATAAGAACTAGGGCTAATTGTAACGGGGACCGTTACAGATGTTCCCCAAACGCTCCCCAACTCCCTTTTGGTGCCATATTCGCTGCAAGGCTATCAAATAAGACACACTTTATGCAATTTAGACTTAAACAACGTTTTCCAAGAAGAATACAAAAAATATTTTAAATTGAGCATTGCACGCGTGCTCATCTGAATGTATGTGCTTAATGACAATATCGTCTTGTCTACACTATTTGTATATTTTAATATACTTAATATCAAATCAATTAATCCAGAAGTATTAAGAAATACACTCATTTAAGCGTATTTTTAATATTACTCATTTCACGTGCACGCACGTGCATGCACGTGCATGAGGACTATACATTCTTGTAGGAGTCTGCTATGTCTGTCTATGTTCTAAATCCCATCCTGTTTGGTTGAAAAACAAGGGAGTTATAGCCATTTACAATTTTAGCCAATAAGATTGCAGCGCACGTGCATGCGCGTGTTTTCATGATATTTGTTATATATAATAATATTGTAGTACATCCTAAAGTATGTATATATATTAGATTTCATAGCATTTCGTCAAAAAACAGAAAAAATATTGAGAGTTTTGTTTCAGCCAATCAGAACGAAGCGCACATGCACGCACGTTCATGTATGTGCATGATGACCATACCTTCTTGTTGGAGTCCATAATATGTGTCTATGTTCTAAATCCCATCCTGTTTGGATGAAAAACAAGGGAGTTATAGCCATTTAAAGTTTAAGCCAATCAGATTGCAGCACACGTGCATGCGCGTGCTTTCAGGACAATTGTTATATATCATATTGTAGAACATCCTAAAGTATGCCTATATTTTAAATTTCATATCATTTCGTAAAAAAACGGAAAAGATATTGAGATTTTTGTTTCAGCCAATCAGAGCGAAGCGCACGTGCATGCGCGTGAGTTCGTGCTAATTTGACAGTGTCATATTATCAACACTATTAATATATCTTTATAGAATGAGTTTCAAATCATTTCATTAAAAAATGTAAAAGTTGTAGCTATATTAAGTATATCGATCATTTCACTCATATCACGCGCACGCACGTGCAGGCGTATGCGCGCAAAATGACCTTCGTTCCGCACACCTACACTACACACCTATTAACCCTAAAAAGGTTTTAGCTTAGTTGGATGAACAGTTTCTGAGAACACTCGCGGACAAAAAAGTACCGGAGAACAAAGAAGAAAAAAAAGAATAATAATAATAATAACTAGTGCTAATTGTAACGGGGACCGTTACAGATGTTCCCCAAACGCTCCCCAACTCCCCTTTGGTGCCATATCCCCTGTAAGCTTCATTAAATAAGACAAACTCTATGCATTTGAGACTTTAACAACGTTTAACCAGAAGTGTACCAAGTTCATTCAAATTTTAGCATTGCACGCGTGCGCGTGAGAATGCATGTGCGTAATGACCATATCATATTGTCTACAGAATCTATATATATAATCCAAAAGTATTAAAAAAAATACGCTCATTCAAGTGTATTTTTTTTATTTTACTCATTTCACGTGCACGCACGTGCATACATGAGCATGGTGACAATACCTTCTTGTAGAAGTCCATTACATCTATCTTTATTCTAAATCTCACCCTGTTTGGTTGAAAACCAAGGGGGTTATTGCTGTTTAAAGTTTCAGCCAATCAGATTACAGCATATGTACACGCACGTGTATGCATGTGCATGGTGACCATACCTTCCTGTAGAGGTCCATTATATCTATCTATAATCCAAATCCCATCCTGTTTGGTTGAAAATCAAGGGAGTTATTGCTGCTTAAAGTTTCAGCCAATCAGATTGCAGCATATGTACATGCACGTGTATGCATGTGCATGTTGACCATACTTTCTTGTAAAGGTCCATTATATCTATCTATGTTCCAAATCCCATCCTGTTTGGTTGAAAATCAAGGGAGTTATAGCTATTTAAAGTTTCAGCCAATCAGATTGCAGCGCACGTGCATGCACGTGTTTTCATGAAAATTGTTATATATCATGTTGTAGGATATCCTAATGCATGGCTATGTACAAAATTGCAAAGGATTTCATCAAAAAACAAGAAAGATATTGAGACTTTAGTTTCAGCCAATCAGAGCAAAGTGCACGAGCATGCACGTGAGATCTTGCTATTTTGACCATGTCATATTGTCTATGTTACTAATATATCCTTATATTATAAGTTTCAAAGCATTTCATCAAAAATGTAAAAAGTTACGCCTATATCAATTAAATCGGTCATTTCACATGTTGCACGTGCACGCTCTTGCAAGCACGTGCGCGCAAAATGACCTTCGTTCCGCAAATCTACATAACATGCCTACTAACCCTAAAAAGGTTTCATCTAAGTCGGATGTGTAGTTTACAAGATCACTCCCGGACAAATAAGTACCCAGGAAGAAGAAAAATAATAATAATAATAAGAAACAGAGTAAAAACAATATGTTCCCCAACTTCGTTTGGGGAACATAATAAGAAACCGAGTAAAAACAATATGTTCCCAAACTCCGTTTGGGGAACATAACTAGTGCTAATTGTAACGGGAACCGTTACAGATGTTCCCCAAACGCTCCCCAACTCCCTTTTGGTGCCATATTCCCTGTAAGCCTTATTAAATAGGACAATATCTGTGCATTTTGACTTTAACAACGTTTTCCCAAAAGGATACCAATTATATTCAAATTCTAACATTGCACACGTGCCCATGTGAATGCACGTGCGTAGTGATCATATAATCTTGTCTACACTTTCTATATATTAAGATTTACGTTATATATTAAAGCATTTAGTCCAAAAGTATTAAATATCACTCCTTCAAGTGTATTTTTACTTTCACTCATTCTAAATGCACGCACGTGCGTGCACGTGCATGATTACCATACCTTCTTGTAGGAGGCCCTTATATCTATCTATGTTCTAATTCCAATCCTGTTTGGTTGAAAACCAAGGGAATCATAGCCATTTCAAGTTTCAGCCAATCAGATGGCAGCACACGTGCATCCACGTGATTTCAATTTTTTTTTTCTAAATCATATTGTAGAATATCCTATTGCATGACTATGTTTTAGATTTCAAAGCATTTCGTCAAAAAACAAAGGAGATATAGCCATTTAAAGTTTCAACCAATCAGATTGCAGCACATGTGCATGCGCGTGATTTCTTGAATTTTTTGTATATCATATTGCAGGATATCCTAATGCATGACTATGTTTTAAATTTCAAAGTATTTTGTCAAAAAACAAAGGAGATATAGCCATTTAAAGTTTCAGCCAATCAGATTGCAGCGCACGTGCGTGCGCGTGATTTCATGAATTTTTTTTCTATATTATGTTGTAGGATACTCTAATTCATGACCATGTTTAAGATTTCAAAGCATTTCGTTGAAAAACAAAAGAGATATTGAGATTTTTGTTTCAGCCAATCAGATTGCAGCGCACGTGCATGCGCGTGAGTTCTTGCTAATTTGACAGTGTCATATTATTAACACTATTAATATATCCTTATGTAATGAGTTTCAAAGCATTTCATCAAAAAATGTAAAAGTTATAGCTATATTACGTATATCAGTCAATTCACTCATTTCACGCGCACGCACGTGCAGGCGTATGCGCGCAAAATGACCTTCGTTCCGCACACCTACACTACACACCTATTAACCCTAAAAAGGTTTTAGCTCAGTTGGGTGAACAGTTTCTGAGAACACTCGCGGACAAAAAAGTACCGGAGAACAAATAAGAAAAAAAATAATAATAATAATAAGAAACAGAGTAAAAACAATATGTTCCCAAACTCCGTTTGGGGAACATAATAATAACTAGAAAGTCTGCTTGCAAGCAATAGCATATGTCGCCCCGTATTAGACAAGACTTTCATTTTTATCATCACTAAAACAAAAGTCCATAAGCTAAGTTTGAAAACCTTTGAGTTATATCAGTCCTTTCCATTGGAAACGGAAGACCTTAATTCGGTACATCCCTCTCATTATTTTTAGAATCGGTAGGAGAAGAAAGTAGTGCAGGAAAATTACAAGTTCCTCAATTTGCAGACTTGCATAAACGAAATCTGGCAGGTGTACTGAACTGAGCCTCATACTTGTAAATTGGCAGTATCTTTCCTATCATAAAAGCTTGGGAAATGTAATTAATGAAGAAGATCAGCCGAATTATTTTGTGTATTGTAACGCCAGTGGGAACTCTGAAATTTCCCTCTTTCACTTTCATTTTAGAGGTTCTACCGAAAAACGAATCTGACATGCCACCATCAATTCGAGCATTTCTGCATTGCAGAGAGCTGATGTGTGTTATGAGATGATAAATCATGTGTGAACTTTCTCAGTTTAGCGGAATCATGAACATTTTCGGCGAGATGAATGTTTTGTATACAGTGGTGATCAAGGCTTTGCGAACCATCAGGAGCGGATCAAAGAATTTATGAATGAATAAAAACTATGGAAATGACGTACCAATTTTTTAATTTATACTTGCACTATCTAATGAAATGAATAATATACAAGTGATAGATATACAAGAAAACGCGAAATGATAATAAATGCAGCTGACAATCGTTATTTTTTTTTATATAGATAAAATAAAATATTTATAAATTCAAGAGACAAAACAGAAGGAGAATGAATGATGGCAAAATATCACATGACGGGAACTGAATTTTATGAATGAAGATTTCAAAAAGTTACTTGTAAGTTGTATATGTTATATCTGTGTATTCTACTTGGCTGTGTGCTTCAAAAAAAAGGGGGGGGGGGGGTCGTCTTGAACATAGTAAATAGCCATAACGTTTGAACGGTAAGTACCAGGGCTTTCGTATTTCAAATATGTAATCCTTGTGAAAAGAACTTTTATTGGATACGACGAACTTTGACCCTTTGACCTAGACCTTGGAGAACACATGTGTACATCTGAATCTTTTTTTCTGTTTCGTTTCTATGGCAACCGTGAGCGACTCATTACAATTATTTTGAAAGTAGAAATCACTTTGACACATTGCAAGAAATAAACATTGAAAGTTTCAAAACGATTGCCTGAGTAGTTATTGAGAAAATCGAAATTAAAGAATTTTTACTTTCACCTGGTTTCCATGGCAATAATCGATTATATGAAAATTTTAAATACGAGTTGCAGAACTACAGATACTAATCCTTAAAATAAGAAAAGTTTCATGACGAACGTTTTAGGGACCAGAGAGAACACTCTCGGACAAAATTTGTCGCTTTTTACAGGTTTCCATGGCAACGGTAGACATATTGGAACTGAACGACCTCACTGCACAACTACAACCAGTGATCGTCCTTTGAGGAAAGTTTCAGGAAGATTGTCCCAGCCATCTCCGAGAAACAGCCTGGATAAAAAAAACATGCGTACAATATCAATATGTCGTCCCCGACTTCGTTCGGGGCGACATAATAACTCCTGAATTTTTCTCATCAATAACTCCTGAATTTTCCCCTTCAATTCGAGCATTTCTGCATTGCAGAGAGCTGGGTCCCCCATCATAAAACATTCTTAAGTCTGAGAATGCTCTCAAGCATTTCTCAAATCCAAAATTCTCAGACTCAGCGGCCGTCATAAAAAGTTGAGAAAAATAAAAATACCTTAAACTCTTTCATTCTCAAAATCTCAGCTGAGTAATTCTCAAGAGATGAGTTGAGAATTTTTTTGAGAATTCTCATAGTTTCATGACGGCGGACCCTGATGTGTGTTATGAGATGATAAATCATGTGTAAACTTTCTCAGTTTAGCGGAATCATGAACATTTTCGGCGAGATGAATGTTTTGTATACAGTGGTGATCAAGGCTTTGCGAACCATCAGGAGCGGATCAAAGAATTTATGAATGAATAAAAACTATGGAAATGACGTACCAATTTTTTAATTTATACTTGCACTATCTAATGAAATGAATAATATACAAGTGATAGATATACAAGAAAACGCGAAATGATAATAAATGCAGCTGACAATCGTTATTTTTTTTTATATAGATAAAATAAAATATTTATAAATTCAAGAGACAAAACAGAAGGAGAATGAATGATGGCAAAATATCACATGACGGGAACTGAATTTTATGAATGAAGATTTCAAAAAGTTACTTGTAAGTTGTATATGTTATATCTGTGTATTCTACTTGGCTGTGTGCTTCAAAAAAAAGGGGGGGGGTCGTCTT
This sequence comes from Saccostrea cuccullata, assembly GCF_032062105.1. Taxonomy (NCBI): domain Eukaryota; kingdom Metazoa; phylum Mollusca; class Bivalvia; order Ostreida; family Ostreidae; genus Saccostrea; species Saccostrea cuccullata. Next base: position 26,390 of record NW_026934860.1, read on the forward strand.
GAACATAGTAAATAGCCATAACGTTTGAACGGTAAGTACTAGGGCTTTCGTATTTCAAATATGTAATCCTTGTGAAAAGAACTTTTATTGGATACGACGAACTTTGACCCTTTGACCTAGACCTTGGAGAACACATGTGTACATCTGAATCTTTTTTTCTGTTTCGTTTCTATGGCAACCGTGAGCGACTCATTACAATTATTTTGAAAGTAGAAATCACTTTGACACATTGCAAGAAATAAACATTGAAAGTTTCAAAACGATTGCCTGAGTAGTTATTGAGAAAATCGAAATTAAAGAATTTTTACTTTCACCTGGTTTCCATGGCAATAATCGATTATATGAAAATTTTAAATACGAGTTGCAGAACTACAGATACTAATCCTTAAAATAAGAAAAGTTTCATGACGAACGTTTTAGGGACCAGAGAGAACACTCTCGGACAAAATTTGTCGCTTTTTACAGGTTTCCATGGCAACGGTAGACATATTGGAACTGAACGACCTCACTGCACAACTACAACCAGTGATCGTCCTTTGAGGAAAGTTTCAGGAAGATTGTCCCAGCCATCTCCGAGAAACAGCCTGGATAAAAAAAACATGCGTACAATATCAATATGTCGTCCCCGACTTCGTTCGGGGCGACATAATAATAAGAAACAGAGTAAAAACAATATGTTCCCCAACTTCGTTTGGGGAACATAATAATCTTATAGAAATTATATGTAGTCTGACGGTATTGAGAAAATGTTATTATTATTTTATAGTTCGGATAGTTTGGTGCAACTACTGAACGATAGCACCTTTGAGGAGGAACAGTAAGCAAATCTCTCTCTCTCTCTCTCTCTCTCAGCTACTGACTTAACTACTCAAATACAGTAAACATTACTTTAAAAAACATTTCAGAAACGGGTCAATGACGGTAGAAGTTATGGAAAAAAATGAGGAGAAAAATGAATGTGAGTCTCTCTCTCTCTCTTTCTCTCACCCACACACTCCGTCACACATATACATATACATCCTCTCTCTTTCTCACACACACACACACACACCCACTCTCACACATACACACAAACACAAACACACATACATATATTCAATTGTGTACTATATGTCTTGTTTTTAGTTTGTAGAAAGAAGAAAAGAATCGCGTATACATTGTAATATCGCGAAAAAGAATAAAAATGTTGAAATCAAAATGATAATATTTTGTTTGTGTTATTATTAAAACTATATGTGAAGTTGGAAAAAGGCTTCATGAAAGAATGGTTGTAAAATGAATGAGGAGACTGATGAAATGAATGAGGAGACTGATGAAATGAATGAGGAGACTGATGAAATGAATGAGGAGACTGATGAAATGAATGAGGAGACTGATGAAATGAATGAGGAGACTGATGAAATGAATCTACGTTTATATTATTGCAAAGAAAAATGAAATGAAACAAGAAATAACAAAATAAAGTGTTGTTACTTGATGTGATCATGTAATATGGGAAATCTTTTGTATATAGTGGAATGATTCTGATTTACACTAAAGTAAATAAAATAAATATGTTATAATCTGTCTTATATACATTAATTTTATAATTTTAATTCATGGATGATAACTTTAAAAAAAGAGAATAATTTTTACTGATATTTGACAGGTTATAACCAATTTATTTAAAAAAAAAAAAAACACACACACACTAAGAAAGTGTACGAAGGATCCTATAACCATTGAATAAAAAAATAGACTTCAATGAAAAATTGATATACTTATTTTGTTTTTATTCTTCTTTTGTTTTTTTTTTTTTTTTTTTTTTTTGAATATGTCGATTATATTAAACAATGGCTTATCAGATTAAATTTAGAAAAAAAGAAATTAAAAAAAACAAACAAAGAAAGTGTACGAAGGATCCTATAACCATTGAATAAAAAAATAGACCTCAATGAAAAATTGATATACTTATTTTATTTTTATTCTTCTTTTTTTCTTTGAATATGTCGATTATATTAAACAATGGATTATCAGATTAAATTTAGAAAGAAAAGAAATTAAAATTGTATTCGTTAATTCAAATGTCGACTGTTATTTATTCTATTGATTTCGTGAGTCTATTATACTCTGTATATGTATTTTTAAAAAAAGACTATTTCGAAATCTCTCTTGGTAACAGACTGTTGTTTACGGATGATAGCTGACAACCAATAGAATTTGTCATTGAAAAATAACATCAGTGAAAATCGTATAAAAATATCTAAATATTTATTTTTTGAGTAGTCTAATAGCAACCCTCAGATCAGTAAGAACGTAACATTTTCATCTACCCCCCCCCCCCCCCCCAATGTATCAATGTGGATATTGTCATTTAATATTCGGAGATTATGATAGTATGGATAATCACGAAAAAACGCACAGTCAGGAAAATAAGAGAGGAGATTCATTCCCTGATAGATAAGAAAAAAAAACCCAGATATACAACATGTATAAAAATACTCCAAAGCAAATCAAGTCCAAGCAAATAAAAAAAATTGGGAAAAGAAGAGAACTATAAATAAAAGAACTGGATAAAATTTATGAAATAAAAAAAGTATGTGTGTTGTTATTGTTGTTGTTGTTGTTTTTTTTTTGGTTGTTTGTTTTGTTTGTTTTAACCAAGAAATGATTAAGGGAAGTATACTTATTTAGAAGTGTATACATGTAACAATAGTTTTATATCTGATTTTAAATGCATTAAATCCTCGCTCGGTTACAAGACGCCGACTGGAGAAAGGGAGCTAATACGAAAAAAAAAGATTGGTATATTATGACATGAAAGGACTTTTATTTTAAAGACAAATATATACACCCCTCCTTCCGTTTTGGTGGGAGTAGGGAGTAGTTAGATTTCAAATTTCTTTAGTTCTACTATACAATTTATTATTTATAAACGTAACTTTTAATGGACAATTGGAGAAATCATTCATATTTTATCCGTTTAATGTTTGATAACATATTAAAAAAAAAATAGAAATAAAAAAATCATATTTAGAAGAAAGCAATCATTGTAGATCTTTAAGAAAGATGGAGGGTACGTATATGTGTGTGTGTTCTTTATTTTTGTCCCCCGCTTTCGCGAAAGCGAGGGGACATTAAATCTCATTCGTCTGTCCATCAGTCTGTCAGTCTGTCCGTCCGTCACAAATTTAACCTTGCCCATAACTTTTGATTTAGTAGAGCTCTGACATATTTCACATATGTAATTCTTGTGATAAGACCTTTCTTTGGGTACCACCAAATTTGACCTTTTGACCTTGAAGTTTAACCCACTTTTACACAAAAAATTTCATACTTTAACTTTGGCCATAACTTTTGAATAGTCGATACAAGTTTTTTTATATTTCACATAAATGTTTTTTGTGAAAAGACCTTTCATTGGATACCAACAACTTTGACCTTTTTACCTTGACCTTGGAGATCTCCTTGACCTCGGAGATTTCCGAACTTATGGAAAAAATTTCAACCTTGACCATAACTTTTGAACGGTACGGGCTAGGGCTTTCATACTTCATATATGTAATTCTTGTGTGAAGGTCTTTCATTGGATACCAAGAATTTTGACCCTTTCACATTGACCTTGGAGGTTGGCCTACTATTAAAAAACTATGACCTTTGCCAAAACTTTTGAACAGTAGATACTAAGACTTTTGTATTTCACATATATATTCTTTGTGGCAAGACCTTTCATTTGATATCAACAACTTTGACCTTATGACCTTGACCTTAGAAATTACCGAACTTATGAAAAGATTTTAACATTGTTGACCATAACTTTTGAACGGTACGGGCTAGGGCTTTCATACTTCATATATGTAATCCTTGCGTGAAGGCCTTTCGGCAGGGGATGTTCACTCCTCCATGGCACCTGATCCCGCCTCTGATGTTTCGGAGGTCCGTGTTTGCTCTGCTCTTATTTTGTATATTTGTTTAATGGACGTTGAGATTGAATACTGTTCGTTATTTCCATATCCTTCTATACCAAAAACTTTTATTCTTTCACCTTGACCTTGGAGTTTGGCCTACTTTTCAAAAACTATTACCTTTGCCACAACTTTTGTACAGTAGATACATTTATTAGGACTTCATATTTCACATATATGTTCTTTGTGGCAAGACCTTTCATTTTATTGATTGATTGATTGATTGTATATTGTTTAACGTCCCTCTTGAGAATTTTTCACTCATATGGAGACGTCACCGATGCCGGTGAAAGGCTTCAAATTTAGACATTTACTCGGCACTCAGGGCCATTGAGCAGTGAAGGTTCTTTATCGTGCCAACGCCTGCAGCTGACACTGGGCCTCGGTTTTTAATGTCTCATCCGAAGGACCCGCAACTTTTACTTCAAAGTGCCGAGCGCATGGCCAGGGAACAGTTGCTACCCATTCTAACGACTAGGTCGGTCGCGGCCGAGATGCGAACTCACGACCTCCCGATCACGGAGCGAGGGCTCTACAGACTGAGCTACCGTGAACGGTTAATTGGTTGGAAGATAACGAACACCAAACTTCTTATGGAACCTTGAGCGAAACAACAGAACCACTTCCAATTAGTCCTTTTGTGCACCCTGAGCAAAGATCTCCTGTAAAAACAAGAACTGGGAGAAGAATTAAACCCAGGGAGATCTACTAACCATCACTTTAATATCAATTATTTCAGATAAGTGATTTTTTTTTTCAAAAATTATCTGTTATTTGAAAGTAACATATTTTCAAAAGTATTATTTGTAATGATTTGTAATCTCAAATGTGTGTAATTAACATTTGGAAATTGATCTTATCTATTATTTCATGGTAATATAAAAGAGTTGGAATATTTTAAAACAGCTGGACTGTTGAACCTTATTCCTATACTCCGATATTACTTTGGTATACTTGATTTGTTTTGAAAAGAAAATTCTAATATTAGTTGTACACTGATTTTGATAGGTTGCTTTCATGGCCGTATTGGACATTTTTGTCACCCGTGAGGAAATAGAGAAACTTAACTGTGACATATGCCCCTTGTGGCAGGAGAGGGGAATAACATGTAACGTAGAGGGATGCGAGACGTGGTTGGGGAGCTACAAAGCGTGCAGAACACACTGGACAGAAGTCCATGAGCCAAATATTGAAATATATAAATGCACTGTCATTATGCTAGTAAGAGGAGGGGACAGGTGACTCGGCATGCGCGCCTCAGACATCAAAGCGCCGTGGAATCCACTCACACCACAGTTAGGAATCTATGCTATAAAGATCCGCAAAATAGTTTGATGCCCTTGGCACCAGTGTCTGAAGCCCGAGACAGATTTCGAATGCGAGGCCGCTTTGAAAAGAAAAAAACAGTCTCAATCGTGAGGCCGGTCCCATATTAGCAAAGCAAACCACTGTATCGTTCGATCAGAGGTTTGCCCGATCCAAGAGGGAGAAAACATCGTGATCACAGGAAGACTGGGGGGGGGGGAGGCAATCGGTGCCAACAGTGAGAAAATATACATTGTAGTTTGACAAGTGACAGTGTAAAGTTAATGTTAACTGTTAAATGATATTTTTTACTTCTATTTTAGCTTTGTTGTTTAATTGGATTTTTTTCTTTTCATTCATTCATTCCTGCTATAGATTTAATTATAATTATGAATAAAATGATATACTCATTTATGTCTTTAGAAGGGGGATGTAGCAGGAATGGATTTTCTTCTATGCATTTATGCCTTGTATTTGAGTAATAACATGTAATTATCATTGTTTTCATACATATATGTGTATACTGCCTTATCCCTAATACATTTGTTTATATTTAGCATGTTTACAAACATTCTCAGGGAAAAGCATGTGTTGCTTCAATAAAAGTTTTGGGCTAATGTTTATCTAAATTTTGATTCGGGTGCATCCACTAAGATTCTAAGTTGATTTTTTCTATTGTTTCCAAAAAGTATAAAAACCCGTGTAACTGCTACTTTAGTGGGGAATCTTAAAAAGCAGTACGTTTTCTCACTTTTATAGAGGTTTATTAGGTATTTAACAGTTTGCACCCTTTGAAATTATGTTAAGATATTATAAAGTATTGGTACAAAAATTGTCGTCGTCTAGTGCTCCATGTTAAATTTATTAGGCCATAAAAAAGTAAGGAGTTAGGTTTTCAATAAATAAATGTAAATAAGGTTTTTTTTTAAATTTATATAAGCCTTTTCCCCCGGCTAGGTTGGGCTAGCGTTTCCAGACGCTAGGATGGGGTGGTTTTTGCTGGGTTTTCAAAATTGGGATTTTATTTAACAAGGCAGAAATTTGCAGTTGGAATATTTTAAAACAGCTGGACTGTTGAACCTTGCAGTTGTTATTTTTTATACCATTTTTTGTTTTTCTATACAAATGTAAAATAAGTTTTGTTTATTGAAACTGGTGTCTTCATTACAATTGACATGAGGTGTTGAAATAAGGTACAAACAGGCTCGGATATAAGACCAAGCAGAATCTCAAATTAAAATACGAACCTGGGAAAAAGATTATATAAGAAAATAGGAGAGTGTTGAAAATATTTTAGAACCACTAATGACAATGGTGTTCTGACACATTACTCCTATTACAATTATTAAAAAAAGTTAATATTCCAGCATCAAGGATCCTTTCTGTTGTCTTTGCTCCTAAGTTTGTTTAATGGACGTTGAGATTGAATACTCTTCGTTATTTCCGTATCCTTCTCCTAAGCCTGTATCAAACCTGGAGAGATAAGACTGTGTGGATATGCGGAAAGCCAACACAAAGATGTAATGTGAACGCCATGTAACACCTTAAAATGATGACGTGATTCTTGATAGTGATTTTGTATATAGTGTAGTAATTGTACATTAACATGTTGACGTAGAAAGTTCTATAAGAAAGCTTAACAGACTTTAAAAAAATCAATGGCAATATTTTGAAATAAATCCCGCATGGGCGTTGATGTAATAGGAGTAACTAAAATTATTGTGATGTACATGTATATGCTTTCAAAAGGGGGTCGTTTATACTTCTAAATTAAGGAGGCTCATTACACAATTTTTTGATCACGTACTACACAAAAAAATAAACCTCCATTGTTTTGACCACTTTCCTCTGTGAACGAATTATACAGGTATCTCTATAATATGACCCTTACCTTTAAAACGCTTTAAAAATAAATGAAACATGCGGTTTTTTAAACAGTGAAATCAAAGTAACGGATCCATGATGCATAAACTAAGCTTAAAAGGATTGCTTTTAAAGCTGAACTCGACTCGTAAATAGGCATACGCCATTTTTGATAGCATTATCTACAATACATCAATACTAGGGTATACTCGTCGCTTTCGTTACACCTGACTGCTTTATTGTCACAGGTATCGGCGTGGAATGGCGACCCGTGTTCGTGCTGGTTATCTTGCATTACCTTTGTGTATATATTTTATTGCAGTTACGTTTATCTATGTTGTTTGTATACTGCTCTGACTTATACAGCTATAATTGTAAATTTATTTGGTATCTTACTTTCCTGCATTAGACGAAGTATTACGATATTATTCTCGCTACCAAGTCCTGTATAGCATACGTCCGTCTACACCGGTGTCGACTGATTAAAATGAACAGCCTCTAATTCTTGCCCTATTTATATGGGTCTGCTGGGTAGCGACTCTCGGGAACTAAAATGGCGGATAAATGTCTTTTACGAATCGTGTTCAGCTTTAAGCAGAAATAAAAGAAAACAGCCAGCTAAATCTTCGCCAAACAAGAATGTGCAATTTTATAGCAAAGTCGTGAGTTTTTATGTTTTTATGGAGGAAATTCGAGTTTAAATCTAAAACCTCGTTGAAATTTAAAAAGTTATCTAATTGCACTGTTTAGTGTGTTGGTTTTAATCTATATATTCGCTTTATTGATTTAAATATATACTCTTGTTATTTTAAGCTTTGTTCTAAATTTTAGATGTAAAGTTCAAACATTCCATAGTTTTTGGAATTTTTATTTCGTTTAAACATTCTTCATTGAATTTACCCATTGTAATTCATCCAAATACATTCCTTGTCTCTTCAGAACTCATATTATAAATATTTTATGCACAGATTAAAAAAAGATAATGAAATTGATTGTTTTTAAGAGAAAACTATTTTTTTTTTAATTTTAAAATAAAACTAATATTAGATATTATAAGGTATTTTTATTGTGTTTACTTGTCTAAAGAGGATATCCATCATTTGACACTGACCGTTCTAAAATTCTGGTAATAATGAACTTGAAATAAAACATTTCACTAAAGAACAAAATTCACTTCTTATTATATTTGGCCCCGAGAATTTCTTTAGATTTAAGTTTCAACTGAATCAAAACTTTATAGTGGAAATAAATGTTGGATATATGCTAGCCCAAAATATAAACTAAAATTTTTAAATGTGTCCCCGTTTAACTATTTTATGGCGGTCAAAACATGCATGGAATGCGTATTTCCGGAAAAATCGTTAAAAATCAACTACTTAAAAGCATTTTTCAATAGGTCCGCATCATAACACCACTTTGAAATTTTCTCAGATGAAATCTTGATTAAAAAGCATTCTTTATGCAAAAAATTACGATGGTGTTATTTTGCGGACTATGTTTATTTTTTAAAAATGTGTTAATTTTTAAACCACCAGAACACATGAATAAGACAGAATGGTGCTATAAGACGTAATATTACTCGCCAATTATCGTTGAAAAATCGTAATTTTATTGGATAAATTCTTCACATCAATATTACGAATATCAGTTAATGTATTTTTTATACATGTAGTTGTAATGGTTTTGTCTAAAAAGTCTTATTGATAAAACAATTTAGAAATACAAGTACGTCATTTTAAAAAATAATGACGTCACAATGGGGGTGTAACATTTTTGATATTTTAAAATGTAGATCTATAGGCCTAAATTGTGCAATTTTAATATAAGAAGGATATGGAAATAACGAACAGTATTCAATCTCAACGTCCATTAAACAAATATACAAAATAAGTGCAGAGCAAACACGGACCTCCGAAACATCAGAGGTGGGATCAGGTGCCATGGAGGAGTGAGCATCCCCTGCCGACCGGTCACACCCGCCGTGTGCTCGTTGTCATAATCAGGATATAACGGAAAAAATCCGTGGTCAATTCAGTGTATAAATAATGGACTAACAATTGGTATGAAAAACGTCAGTCAGCATTTCATTCAATGATAAATTGTATTTGCTGACAAGGTCATTGTATCGACCATAGAATTTACGAAATGATGACTTTAAACGAGACTGTTGATATTCTTGTTTCATCAACTTGCTTGTCAATAATTTACCTCGTTTAAGAAACTGTTCATACGCAGAGCATGCTCTTGCATATCGAATCAACTGAGATATAAATACTCCGTATGCAGGTGATGAAGGTATATTGCTGCATAAGTAAGGGAAGTTGACGATAGAAAAATTAAAGTCATCACGTTTATCATATAGCTTGGTTGTTAGATTACCATTAGTGTCTTTTTCAAGTAAAATATCCAAGTATGAAGCAGAAGTGTCGGACTCTGTGGTATCTTTTATCTCAAGCTCACCAGGATATATCGTGTCAACGTATGAATGGAAATTATCATTATTAATTGACAATACGTCGTCGATATATCTAAATGTCCAGTTGAAGGCCACAGCAAGTGTTTTCTTCTTTTCACGTAAAAGATTTTGCATAAATTCTGCTTCATATGAATATAAAAATAAGTCTGCTAATAACGGAGCGCAATTTGTACCCATGGGAATTCCAATAGATTGTTGGAATACCTGGTCTCCAAAAAACACATAGATATTGTCAATCAGAAACTCAAGCATCTTCTTGATGTCAACTTCAGAGTACTTATGTGTGCAATCAGAATCTGTTTTAACAAAATAATTTTTCAAATGACCAATGACGAGGTAAGTAAACTTACGAGTTCCATTTTTGTTGAAGAAGCAGCTGTCAATGATATCAAAAAGCCTGGATTTTAATTTGTCGTGCGGAATTGTTGTGTATAAAGTTGAAAAGTCGTAAGTTTTTATGCTGTTGATTTTTGTAAAGTCTTGTGATTTTAAATTGTCCAAAAGTTCTTTAGAATTTTTAAGTATCCACATCTGATTTACACCACTTCTTGAATATATAGTTGTACAGTACTCTTGAAGTTTTTCCTTCACTAGTGTCAATATTTTAGTGAGAAGTAACGAAAGAGGCTTGGTTGAACATTTACTGGAACCTGCAATGTATCTTTGTTTGTAAGGACTCTTATGAAGTTTCGGAATCCAATATATATAAGGTAGTTCAAATTCATTTTGGCTCTGTTGAATATTAAAAGTATTCAAAACTGACAGGTGATTCTGAAGAATATCTTCCTTCGAAAAAGAAGTATGAGTATAAGTAGGATTACCACTTGTAGAATTAAATTCAAGTTCTTCTAGAATGCAATTTATTTAATGAGCTTTACAAACGAAGACAATGTTGTTACCTGCTTTGTCGGCAGGAACCAGTACGTACTGATCGTGTATTCTATCTAATTCTTTTTTCACTTCTGGTTTATTGAACACAGAAGGATAGATGGTTTTCACTTTGCCCCTCAATCTTTTAATACGTGACTTTAACATGGATCTGATACATTTAATCCATTCTGACAAGGTGTCAATGTCTTCTTTTTCATATCTAATCCATCGTCTGGCGTAATTTTCAATAGAATCCATAATATTTATGAAATTCCGACGCCAGTTGAAGGATCGGGGTTCCCAAAATTTAGGACCTTTTAAAATAAGTGATCTAAGGTCCTCATTACGAACTATTTTTACGTCACCTGTAATAACGTGTCCAGCAGGACTATAGTTATAGGGCGAAGAAGAACATGAACACGAAAGGGGATTATTTTTCAGATAGTCGATATCCAGGCCATTTAAAGTGTTTTTGTAATTGAAAAGTTTGGAAGCAATGGTCGATGTATATTTGTAGGAAATACAAGGCGTAGTCTTTAACTTGAAATATGGTGGAATACAAGACTGGACCTTTTTGTGATTAAGAATATTACTTATATTAACCGCGTCAATTCCTTTATTGGCATATTGAAGTTTAAGGAAAAGACGGATTGTGTTAGCTGCATTTTCTTCCATCAATTGTGCGGGTTTAAAAAGCCTATGATGTGCAATATCCATAATCACAGAACCGAGCCTATATTCAGGTGTCGAGGAATCTAAATTTGGATGTTCCTTGGTCTTTTCAAGAAGACTATTTAAAAGTTTCAAAGGGACAGAGTAAAGTTTGGTTCGAATATGATGTAGACCTAACTGTTGATTTACATAAGGTAGTAATGAATCAAAAGAGACGTCGTGTATTGCAGGTTTATTGTACGAACGATGTCCATGACTACGCTTACGTCTCTGAGTATTGTTAAAAAGTCTCATCACATTTACATTATTACACTGTGGGCTTGTAAGATTTCCCACACTATCGACATTGTCATTACATCCATAGGGAAAGGCTGTCCCTAGTTTCCTAATCCAAAATTCTTCACGTTGTCTACGGAAAGGTGTACTCAAAGACGGACTATTTGTGTGGTGATAAATCTTTTCCAGAATTCTAACTTTCATTGATAAAATAGAATGATCAGGTGAATTAAAATGTTTATATAAAAGCTGCTGACCACCATGATTTATTTGAAATCTATGACCTGATATTCTTTTGTTAAGCGATCCCTTGGTTTCACCGACATAAATAAGTCCACACAGATTACATTCTATTCCATAGACAACATTAGAAAATTTGCAGTTCAGATTTTCCCAAGTTTTGGTATAAAAGCTCTGTCCAGTAAGATTACTGGTGAAAGAAGTGTCAGTTATCAAAATGTCACAGGTTTTACAGTTTCGCACAGAACATTTTGAAACCGAAGACATTGGATCGGAAAAGGAATCATCCAATATGTTTGTAATAGAAACTTTACACTCTTTCAATTTTGTATATGATGTATTGGTTTTATACCAAAACTGGGAATCTGAAGACTGTACATATGACATATGTTTAATATCCCTGAGGATAATCCGAGGGGCACCAAATGATCTCCTCGAGTCTGTGTCCCTTATAGACTTAAAGGAGTGACGCATTTTTTATACTGGGCGACGCGCCTGCCAGTATCATTTCGTTATTATTTGTACTCGTAGCGTATATATATATACTTACATTGTACCGTAAAAACAAAAGGGCAGAGGATAGAAAAATTAAAGACACTTTTTTATTGTCAAGAATCACAAAGTATGCATGTGCTCCAAGCATAGAACTAAAGCACCTTATGTCTATGCTCCAAGAAAGCATCTTCAAAACTTAAATCCTTGTTAAGACACGCATTTTATATATATTTGCTAAGAAATTGACAATAACCAGCGTATTGCAGTGGTTAGAGCATTATGCTCTATAGAGTCGCTAAGTAAGGCATTGATCTTTACGTCGCGGATTCGAATCCCTCTGTGGGACGTGGAGACAGCTTCTCCGAATGAGACCGTATAGGCCTAAATCGAGGCCCCGTGTCGCAGTAGGTGCTGGCACGAAAAAGATCTCTCACTGCTCAAAGGCCCTAAGTGCCGAGCATAGGACACAATTTGTAGCCCTCCACCGGTAAGTGGTGGTGTCTCCATTTGAGTGAAAAATTCTCGAGAGGGACGTTTTATACAATCAATTAATCTGTTCTAACCATAAACATAATTATACTCTTCCAAGCTTAACTTTTTACTTCTCTCTCTCTCACAAAACCTTTTTGATATGTAAAAAATATACGCTTGATTAATTATCAATGAACTAAACAAATGCTGAGTGTACAGATATATTTTGCTTATCAAAGATTATAAAGTGCTTCAGTCTTATACACGTGTATTTATGAGAGAGTGACTAAAATATTTCAAATCATGATATTGTTCTCACCACTTATATATAATAATATAGACCATAGAACATATAAAATATACAGTGGCGTAGGATCGTTTTTGAAAGGGGGGGGGGGGGCAGCCAAAGAAAAAAAAATTTAATTACCTGAAAAAGTTGACAAACGAAAAAAAAGGAAAAGGAGAAAATTGCCCAAAGTCGAAAAACCTATTTGCGGGGGGGGGGGGGGGGGGTAAACTTTTTCTCAGTGTGAACTACTTTCAGTACCAATTCTAATACTACATTTTAGGTACATCACTAAAAGGGGGGGGGGGCTTTCAATTAACATTTCCTATAGTATAAGTAAGGTTAAGAAAAAAAGTGGGGGGCCAGACCCCCCTGGCCCCTAATGTTGCTACGCCCCTGATATTTCAATTTTGTTTTCTGGTAAGACCGCCCCCCTCCTAAAAATAAATTTTAGAGTGATCTGTCCTTCAAGGGGGCTGCACCCTGTTCCATTCTTTTGATTTTATTTTCAAATGCAATTGCATATAGCAAACTACCAAAAATGATGACATGTGGAGGGAGGGGGGGGGGGGGTAATGCAACGTTCAAGAATACCTTGTAAAGTACAGAGTGTAGATAAGATATATAGGATGGAAAGAGGTATAAAGGTTTGTTTTGTTTTAATGTTTTTAATCTGTTTTTAATCTGCTTCATGGAAGTTGCTGTGTCACACAGTAGAAGATGAAAAAAAAACTGTTTACTTTTCCGAGATTCGACATGCTTTTTAATAATGAATAAACCATGTGGTTCATGTACAGTGTACCTTTCGCTCCTTGTTTACTACGGGGGTGAAATTAAGTACAAGTTCGTATTTAGCTCATCTATGTGCCAACCGATATATCATGTTTTTTTTTTCATTGTGAAATTGCATCTCTCATATACAACGTTGTGAAGAGGAACGATAACACAAAACCTTGACATTGTGAAATGTAAAGGTTAAATTCGGTCTGTTCAATACGAGTATCACGTAGATTCTGGTTATATTTCTGCATGCATCAGAACAATAGCTCTACAATTTTGTTTTATGATAACATGAACTTACGTCGAATTCTCTGTTGGAATATTGTTTTTAAAAATAAAATAAAATAAGCAAAAAAAGCCAAAAGCTGGCGAGCCACACCGATATGCACACTAACTGCAGACCTGACCATGTAGTTTTATGGTGACCGTGGTCCATTCCATTTTTTTTCAGACCAGCGAGCACAGGTCTTCAGCTACATACACACTAAATCATTTTCTATAACAACTTAAATCAAAATCCTTTTAGTCGTTTACAAAGTTTGGTTATTACAAGTACGACCGTCTTTAAAACTTATGCGCTGAATCGAATCGATAAACTACTGTATACCTGTACGAGAAATGTTATACATTTATTGACCGTGTTCGAGAGCAACATGCATTCTGTCGACCTTCGAACCAAACTTAAGTCGAGGGTCGACAAAACTCATTTTGCCCGAAGACACGGTCAATAAATGTTTTTTAAATACCTTTTATTGTTTTTTTTTTACATGCATGTATCTTGAACTGCGTTCCGTGATATATAAAAACTTTATATCCATCACTGTTTATCACCAACAAACGCAAATGAAATTAAGGTCCGCCCATAATGTGACTTAAGCGGTCTAACATTTCATCGACAGGTCCAACATCTCACTCAGCGGTCTAACATCGATTTTTATGTCCACTCAGTAAAACATCAAATATTTGATACCTTTTTCGTACAGATTTGTACAGGAACAAATTTTTAAACCTAAAACAACATCATTCTTTTCTTTCCACTTCTTAACTATATGACATACGCTTATATCTTTGAAAAAATCTTATAACAATGTTTCAATAAGCATTGGTATAACCAAGCTATACATCTCAAATAACGACTTATTTTTATAATAGCAGGGAAAACATATTTTTAAATGTAAGCATTTGTCACTAATAATCAATTTCATTTACTGATGTGTTGTAAAATTCACAATATCTCAGTTCTTTGAGATCTGACCGAAAACTAATTGACAGAGAGTAAAAAGATATTAAATGCAAATAAAAAAAACGCTGGAAATGGGATGGTGCATCTTCCCAAGTCAAGAGTTTCTGATCCGCTCCGCTCCACATAAACCCTTGACAGAATACGCTAAGTTTAACGGGGCTAGAAACGCGTTCTCTGAATAGCCTCATGCAAGTTTGCATGAACCAATCAAAATCATTGTTTTATTTAAACTGAAACTACATCGTAAACAGAAAAACACGTCAGTTTTAGTCCAAAGGATAACGTATTTTTCATTAGATAGCCCTTTTAAAGGTTTGTCTCAGTTTCCTTGTTGAGGTATATTGAATTTGTTACCGACTACCAATACTATCTCGAATTCGCTTTTGAATTCGTCTACTCTGATTGGATAATATCAGAGGTCAGGAGAGTTCAAAATATGTAATCTCACTAGATGGCGTGACAGTTAACCCCGTCAAACTTAGCCTATTCGGTCAAGGGTTTATGTGGAGCGGAGCGGATCAGAAACTCTTGACTTGGGAAGATGGGGAATGGAGGTGCTTCGTGTTATATAATCACATACATGTAGAATTGGCCGCCAAAAAGAGATGGACAAAATAAGTCCAGATAACTCTTTTTTTTCTCGGGAGAATAAATTATTAAGGTAGAGGAGAGATAATTTTCAGCTGATTCGCAGTACGGATGTCCAAACTTCAAAGTCAGTTACGTTGAAAAGTTTAACTCGCAACATAAGAAATTGTAATTCACCGATCGACAAAATTGAATGAGGATCTTTCTCCTTAGGCGTAGTTCCATCTTCAATATTTTGTTAAGTCAACTGTTCATGATAAAATTATAGAAGCGAAATTGGTTTCAATCAGTATTTAATAACACGACGATATATCTTTAAAAAAGTGCAATGAGCAGAGGGACGAAAGATAGAGAAGCAATGACGTCATCAAAAAAGGCGAAAAACTGAGTAGTGTCATCAAACTAATGATGAAATAGTAAACTGTTTAAAGTATGATGGTGATTTTTTCTCAACACTTCCTGTACCTTTTTGTTTCAAGTTCTTTAAATATTTTAAGCGGCATGAATCTCATGGCATCAGTCCACTAACATATGAAAACCCACCAATAAACAACTATTTTCTCTAATAAATATGATTTTAAAAAAAGATTTCAAACAAACGAATTGATTCAAATATTTTCCATTAATAATGAAAAATAAATTAGTAAGTATGGTGTACTAACACATGTAGTACAATAAATTGCATTTTGCGTTTGTGAGAGAAATTTAATGAACCTACATAATGAAAAATGCATGTTAGCTGGAAAGATTTTGAAATATTATACCCCGTGCTTGTTCATGACGTCGCATAAATCAACGTCAAAATATCGCAACGTTAACGTAAACAATGGTACCTTAACAGCTATATAAAACATAAATAAAGCTCTGTACAGGTATTTATTGATAATTTCATAAAAAATATACACTCTTTAGAAGAACTTAGAGGAATATTATTAATTTTGACACGGGGCCGAATTTTGCGACAAGTGAACCAGGTTCTTACATAAAAGCAAAAAAATTCACAAAAAAATATTTATGATATCAATACATCCTTTTGGATATTTTACATCTACATTATAAGTGGTGTTGTAAAGAAATCTAAAATAGACTGTGGATGTAATGAGACACCTAAATTTGTCAATCTACAATTAACAATTATCAAGCCAGCATCACAATGTTTATGTTCAATTAAGCACTGCTTAAGATATTATTAGGTGTCAAGGTAAACCCCATCTTCACCAGATAATCTGTTGTCAATCATTACTATATACATGGGAATATGTTCAATTTGATTGACACCTAATAAAGAATTCGTAAAGAAGACATATGTGTTCTTCTACCTTTATCTCACTATATTGTATTTTTAACGTCAATAGAGTAAATCTTAATTTTCGAATATTGTTGCAGGGGTGGTTTATATATAGGATGTAATAACAACCAAACTCCTGTCTAAGGGTTCATATATGTTTAATATGGATGTTCATCAAGTAAATGAATGGCCCTATCTATGGGACAAGGCTCATTCCTTAAAACACCAAAAACTACTGGATGCTTCAGCTTACATATTTCCAGGTCTGTTCTTAAGGTCTCAAGTCATGAAAGTCTTACAATTCTTTGTCTATAAACTCTAGTAAATTTTAACACTGCCAACCTGGCCAAAACTTCTGAGTAGTCTCACTAAAGCAACTGAAAACAACTCAGAACCACAACCAATAAAAAGACAGAACCCCAAGAGAATGACCTTGAACTTTATCGCTCACAAGTATTTGTAAAGGGGTGGATCTAAGTTTTATATTAAACTCAATTTCATTTACCCGGAATATCAATAATACCCCTATTTATTCCATATTGTATGTTTTATGATATATACAATTAAAAACACACTGCTACATTCTTCCCCTCCTCCGAAAAATGACGCCCTCGTCATTCTCATACGAAGAATGTAAATTAAATCATATTAAAATTTAAAACCATATTAAAATCATCAGAAATTTACAAATTTAAGTTTTCTTTACAATATCGAGTAAAGTTTTTAAAATCTCACCTCGTTCAAATCCTTCACAGCGCTCGTCCTGCAAGATGTTCTGTAGCAATGTTACTTTCCAATGCGGATCAATAGCCTGTTGTACTCGAACATACTCTCCACTCCTTAACCAATCTGGCTCTCTTTTAGCCCTGGTTGATCTGCGTGGAGCAGCAATAGGTGAACTTATATCATCTGGTTCTGGTTGAACTTCATCTGTTACTTCAGCTTCTCCTGTAGGTTCAACTTTATCATCCTGTTCAGCCTCAGGTTCAGCTTTATCTTCTTGTTCAACAGCTGCTGGTTCAGCTTCAGATTCTGGATCATCTGCTTGTGGTGCAGGTTCCATAGCAGTCTCATTATCTGTATTCTCTTGCAATACATCTTCTCCAGTCTGATGGGCGTCCCCAACTGTTTGAAGATCTTCATCCACAATACCACTTTCTGTCTCCACTTCAGGTAACACAATGTTAGGGGCATCAATGTGATGACCTTGTGTTCCACCTGGTATTGTTATAATGACTGCTTCCTCATCATCTGTATCTGACTGGGTATCAACAGTGGACTGTGTGTCCCCGTTTTCCCTCTTATTCTGTCTAGTCCTTGGCTTTGGTGTGGGTTTCCGCATAGCAGGAACTGGCTTCTTTTCTTTGGAATCTATCTTTGGTTTAAATTCTGTAACATGTCCAATGGGTAAGAGTAGATTTCTATGCAGTATCCTTAGTCTACCAACTCCATTTTCCCTCTGGACTTTGTAGACTGGAATCCCTTGGTTAGGTTGACTAATCACTAAATACGGTTCTTCCTCCCATTTGTCTGCGAGTTTGTGTCGGCCATCAAATGCAACTATCTTCACCAGGACTCTATCGCCGACCTCTAGTACAGCTCCTCTGGATCTAAGATCATAGTTATCTTTTTGTCTTTGTTGAGATTTTCTTGCAGCTTCTGATGCCAACTGGTAAGATTTCCTTAAGCGTTCCTTCATGTTGTCAATGTATTTCCCTAACAAAAAAATACTATAGTTAACTATAGTTAACTATAGTTAACTATAGTTAACTATAGTTTACTATAGTTAACTATAGTAAATCAAAGTGTCAAAGTTTTCGTCAAAGTTTTTCAAAGTGTCAAAGTTTTCGCCAAAGTTTTTCAAAGTGTCAAAGTTTTCGCCAAAGTTTTTCAAAGTGTCAAAGTTTTCGTCAAAGTTTTTCAAAGTGTCAAAGTTTTCGTCAAAGTTTTTCAAAGTGTCAAAGTTTTCGCCAAAGTTTTTCAAAGTGTCAAAGTTTTCGTCAAAGTTTTTCAAAGTGTCAAAGTTTTTGCCAAAGTTTTTCAAAGTGTCAAAGTTTTCGCCAAAGTTTTTCAAAGTGTCAAAGTTTTCGTCAAAGTTTTTCAAAGTGTCAAAGTTTTCGCCAAAGTTTTTCAAAGTGTCAAAGTTTTCACCAAAGTTTTTCAAAGTGTCAAAGTTTTCGCCAAAGTTTTTCAAAGTGTCAAAGTTTTCGTCAAAGTTTTTCAAAGTGTCAAAGTTTTCGCCAAAGTTTTCCAAAGTATCAGAATTTTCGATAAAGTTTTTCAAAATATCAAACTTTTCAATAAAGTTTTTCAAAGCATCCCAAGTTTTCGATAAAGTTTTTTAAAGGGTCAAAGTTGACAATTAAGTTTTTCTATGTGTTAAAGTATCCAAGTTTTCGATAAAGTTTTTTAAATTTTCAGTTTTCGATTAAGTTTTTCAAGTTTTCGATAAAGTTTTTCAAAGTGTCAAAGTTTTCGATAAAGTTTTTAGAAGTGTTAAAGTATCCAAGTTTTCGACAAAGTTTTTCAAAGTGTTAAATTTTTTGATAAAGCTTTTCAAAGTATCCAAGTTCTCGATTAAGTTTTACAATGTATCAGAGACTTCGATAATGTTTTTCAAAGTGTCAAAGTTTTCGATAAAGTTTCTCGAAGAATAAAAGTTTTTGATAAAGTTTCTCGAAGAATAAAAGTTTTTGATAAAGTTTTTTAAAGTGTCAAAGTTTTCAATAAACTTTTTCAGAAGTTTAAAAGCATCCAAGTTTTCGATAAAGTTTTTCGAAGTATCCAAGTTTTCGAATAAGTTTTTCAAAGTATCCAAAATTTCGATAAAGTTTTTCGAAGTATCAAAGTTTTTGATAAAGTTTTTTGAAGTATCAATGTTTTCGTCAAAGTTTTTCAAAGTGTCAAAGTTTTCATCAAAGTTTTTCAAAGTGTCAAAGTTTTTGCCAAAGTTTTTCAAAGTGTCAAAGTTTTCGCCAAAGTTTTTCAAAGTGTCAAAGTTTTCGTCAAAGTTTTTCAAAGTGTCAAAGTTTTCGCCAAAGTTTTTCAAAGTGTCAAAGTTTTCGCCAAAGTTTTTCAAAGTGTCAAAGTTTTCGCCAAAGTTTTTCAAAGTGTCAAAGTTTTCGTCAAAGTTTTTCAAAGTGTCAAAGTTTTCGCCAAAGTTTTTCAAAGTGTCAAAGTTTTCGCCAAAGTTTTTCAAAGTGTCAAAGTTTTCACCAAAGTTTTTCAAAGTGTCAAAGTTTTCGTCAAAGTTTTTCAAAGTGTCAAAGTTTTCGTCAAAGTTTTTCAAAGTGTCAAAGTTATCACTATAGTAAATCAAAGTTTTCAAAGTGTCAAAGTTATCACTATAGTTAACTATAGTAAACTATAGTTAACTATAGTTAACTATAGTATTTTTTGTTAGGGTTTGTAAGAGTTGATGACTTCTGATTTTCTTTATGTAATCCAAATTCAATATCTATGGGGAGATTTGGTTCTCTTCCGAACATTAGATGATAAGGCGAAAATTTGGTAGTTTCTTGTTTCATGCAATTATAAGCGTGTACAATGGGAGCTATGTAAGATTTCCAGTCTGCTTTCCTCGATTGTTCTAAAGATCCTAACATGTTGATCAAAGTTCTGTTGAAACGTTCACATAATCCATTTCCCATGGGGTGGTATGGTGTAGTCCTTGATTTAGAAATTCCAAAAAGTTGACATAATTCCTTGATAAGTTTACTCTCGAAATTTGCGCCTTGATCAGAATGAATACGTTTGGGGAGTCCATAGTGAACAATGAAGTTGTTGAAAAATGCCTCTGCCGTTGTTCTAGCTGTAGTGTTTCTAGTTGGAATGGCGATGGCAAAGCGAGTAAAGTGATCTGTTATTACAAGCACATTTTCATATCCTCCCTTACTTCTCTCCAAACACAGAAAATCCATACAAACTAATTCAAGTGGCTGCGAGGTGATGATGTTGGTAAGCTCTGCTTTGTCCTGGGCTGGTGTTTTCCTAAGTATACATCTTCTGCATTCTGATATCCAGTTTTCAACATCTTTGTACTGTCCGGGCCAGAAGAATCTATCCCTAAGTAATCCTAAAGTCTTCTCTCTTCCAGGATGTCCCATGTTGTTGTGTAGCGACTTCAATACATGGCCTACTAAGCTTGATGGTACCACTAGCTGATTGACTTTATTTTCATCCACCTTAACTTCTCTATACAGGATGTTGTTAATAAGCTTCAGTTTGTCAAAGTTTCTAAACAAGATGGTGTCTGCAAAGGATCCTGATAAATCACTCTTCCTTGGCTTGTAATCATCATAAATACTCTGTATCCAGGGTAATAGTTCAGGGTCTTCTTGTTGAGCTTTTGCAATATCAAACCTCATCAATCCATGAGGATCCTGTAACTGGGCAATTGGTTGTTCCGAGATGGAAATCGATTCTATGCAAGGTGTTGTTTGTGACTTGCTGATGGCACTAATAGAATCAGATGAGATGGTGACCATTTCCGTACTCGTTGACTCCAATCTTGATAATGCATCTGCTGCTGCGTTGTTCTTCCCTGGTCTGTATTTGATGTCGAAATTGTAGGCGGATAATGCTGCAACCCATCTGTGACCTGTTGCGTCTAATTTGGCATTGGAAAGGATGTAGGTCAATGGGTTGTTGTCTGTAATTGCAGTAAATTTGGATCCGTATAAATAATCTTTGAACTTCTCTGTGATGGACCATTTTAAGGCTAAGAACTCAAGCTTATGGGCCGGATAATTCCGTTCTGCAGGTGTAAGTCCTCTGCTCGCATATCCAATGACTCGCTTCATTCCTTGCTGTTCTTGGTAAAGAATGGCACCAAGTCCTCTGGAGCTTGCATCAGTGTGAAGTTCAAATGGCAGTGTCATATCTGGATAACCAAGTATTGGTGGTGATGTCAAGTGCTGGCGTAGAACAACAAAAGCCTCTTGTTGATCTTTACCCCATTTCCATTCGACTGATGACTGTTGTTTTCCTCTTTTCTTTGATGATTGTGGACTAGGTGTTAAGTCTGTAAGAGGTCTGGCAATTCTCGAAAAGTTCTGTATAAATTTCCGGTAGTAACCGATGAATCCTAAAAATTTGCGTACTTCCTCGGGTGTTCTTGGTACTGGCCATGACTTCACTTTATCCACTTTGTCAGGGTCTGGTGATATTCCCTCCGCTGAAATAATATGTCCGACATATTTAACCTTAGTCTGGAAGAACTGGCATTTAGATGGAGATAGTTTCAATCCAGAATTCCGTATTCTTTGTAGAACTTTGTCGAGCCTCTCAAGATGTTCCTCAAATGTCCTTGAAAACACTATAATGTCGTCCAAGTAGATTAGGCAAATACTGAGGTTAAGGTCTGAAAATATGTCCTCCATCAGTCGTTGGTAGGTGGCGGGGGCATTGGCTAATCCAAATGGCATCCGCTCATACTCAAAGAATCCAAGTGGACCCACGGTAAAGGCTGTGCGCTGCTTGTGCTTTTCCTCTATCTCTATTTGATGATAACCACTCTTCATGTCAAGGACGGTGAAGTATTTGTTTCCATGAAGAGAATCCAGGATGTCATCAATTCTAGGAAGAGCATATGCATCCTTTACTGTCCTTTGGTTTAATTGCCTGTAGTCAATGCACATCCTAAGCTGCCCATTCTTCTTTCTCACTAAAACCACATTACTGGCCCATGGCGACTTTGACCTCCTGATGACTCCACTTGTAAGAAGTTGCTGTATGTGGTTCCTCACTTCATCAATCATGTTGATGGGAATTTTTCTATGGCGTTGTTTGAATGGCACTGTATTGGTAAGTTCTATCTGATGTTTCACTCTGGCTGTAAGTCCAATGTCCTCATCATTCTTGGAAAATATATCATTGTAGGTCTTTATGAAATGAATGGCTTTCTGTAGTTCTGTTGCAGCAAGATTAGTGTCATCTATCTTTATCTTTTCCATGATGTCGAAATCAGGCATTTTCTCTCCTTTAAGTTGCTTTTGATTTTCCACTGTTACAGGCTGAAGTTCACAAAGTAATGCCTTTGGTGGAACTGTAACTGTCCTAGTTGAAACATTTGTAATGTGGATAGGCACTAGTCCAGTCTTTTGGTAATGGTACGAGACAAGAGTAGGTGAAATATCCAGATCATCAGGAATGAACGATGAAGTTGTTGGTTGTACAATCGCACACACTGGTTCATAGTTGATTTGCTTATCCAGATAGCCGTTAATCACAACTTCACTGTTAGCAGGTATAGTGATCTTCCTACTCTCTGCTGATCGGATGAGAGCTAGTTTGTCTCTGTTCTTGGCAAGTTCTCTTTCACGCATTACCAAACATCTCATCGACAGGTACCATGGTGTATGCATGTCTGCTCTCTGTAGGAACTGGTTTCCATACATATCCTTGGTAGTCTCCATTATGATGCACAGTAGATTAGTCCCAATAAGAATAGGAACCTTCGAATTATATGCACTCTGTGGAACAACCAGGAACAAACAATCATTCAATAAAGGAAATGATGAAATTCCTAATATCTGTACATCCAGTGAAATGTATCCTGAATATGGAAGTTGTTGTCCATCTGCACACTCTACATTCAATGCAAAGTCTAATGATTGCAATGGAATATCAGGAAAATGTTCCTTGTAAAAAGTTTCACTGATGGTAGATACGGTTGATCCAGTGTCAAGTAGTGCAGTAGTTGCAACGTCAAAAATCTTGACGGACACTTCATTACACTCTCCTATCAATGATGACTTCTTGTTGTAAGTCTGTGAGGATGGTGTATACTGCTGCTGATGAATATATCCTCGATTTGCAGACTTCTGAGTTTGATATGGTTGTCTCCTGTGGTGCATAATCACTCGACATCCAATCGCAATGTGTCCATGTTGTCCACATTTGTAACACACAGGTCCATTCTCTGTAGAATATTTCTGACCACCAGTATCATATGGTACATAAGATGTCGATGACACAGTTCCAGTGTTCATTTGTTCATGATCCTGCCTGTTCACTGAAAAATTATCAATATTTGGTTCCGATGAAACCTGCATAGTGATGAAACTCAATTTGTCACTTGAGTCTTTCTTTTTCACCAATTTCTGTTTCTTGTGTGCATTCTGTTTCTCATTGGATTCCAATGAATTTCTGTCTTCCTTATGAATATCACTACGAACCAAATGTTCTTGTTCCACTCTCCTTAAAGCTGTTCGAAGTTCATCGAAGCTTTGAATGCTGTCAAACAGATATCCAGTGATGTCTTTTAATGGAGAGTTTAGTCCAATCCACAACATATTGTGCAACATTAAATTCTTTTCACTAGAGTCAATGTCTTTAGTTTGACACACTTTACACATTATGTCCTCTAATCTGCAACTCCATGATGTAACATCTTCATCTGGCTTCTGTCGTGCTGAATAAAAATCAGCAAGTACAGCCTCAGTTCTCTCGATAAATCCATACACACTGTCCAACCTTGCGAGAATGTCTGATAGTGTTGCTTCAACACCTAAGTTCATAACGGTTCTACTCGCTTCTCCTTTAAGTGAATGTCTAATGGCTTGAAGTATTCTCTCTGTTGGGTATCCTTCTTGAATTAAACACCGAACTTCATAGTGCCAAACCTGAAATGAAGCTGCACCTTTTCCTGAAAACAAGGACAATTTAGGAATACCAATAGGCAAAACAGATTGTTCATGATAATCTATCATCCAATCAATAAAACTCTGAGGTGAATCTACATTCGGTTTAACATCTAATTCTCTAAAAGCTGTGACAATATTGTCAATCTCTTTCACTGAAAACTCCATGATTTTACTGCATGAAAAATCAGTATCACCTGATAGATGGAAACTCAGAGCGTCTATGGTGACATACAAAGTACAGAAAATGATTCTGAAAATCTGTGTGAAATACATAAGTGAATAATTTCAGACTCAATCATTTTTCACAACACAATGTACATGATAGGAACACAAGCATGCGACATAAAAACTATAAAACATTTGCATAGTCAATGTAAACAAACCCCTTCCTGTAAACAAAGAGTATTTCCAGTATGTAAAGATGCACTTCCGGTTTGCAGAAAATGTAAACAAATATGTGCAAATTTCAAAGACAAAATATACTTTCAAAATGCTTTTCAAAATTTGTCAAGTATTTACAAATAATTCCTGAAAAGAAAATAAATCTGCAATAATAAAAAAATATATATATATACTGAAAGAAAATTTCAATTACATGTTGAAAGCGCTAACTCTTAGATAAGAATTGCTTCAAATGATAAGCTTTTCAAAGAATAACACAAACACGTGAAGTTGACAAAGTCTAAACTGTCAACAAGATTTGGTAATTGTATGGACTAAAATTTATTTACGCAGTACCAGACGAACAAGCGTGACTACAGTATATGGAGATTAAACTTTACATGATAATTTAAATCAATTTCTTAACCCACTTACTACAGGAAAGGAATAAATATTCCTGTAATTTCTGAAGTTCTTCACAAACCCATGAAAACAAACCGACTTCCGGTTAAATTCTCGAAACGGATCCCGAACCCGATCTCAATTATTGTGATCACAACACGAAGATGGCGCGGATCTCGGTACTTACTTATTTAATACTACAGTAAATTAAATACCTATAATATATAATAAGGCGTATTAAGGGATGATTTTGACGGACAAACACTGATCAGATTCTGGTAACTACATCTCTACACAAAATAACTGCAGGACTAGCAAACCAAAACCATTATGAAAAACAAATGACCAATCAAACTCACTGGATAAACTTGTAACACAAACTATATACACCAGTCAAATGTTACTGTCAATAAAGGTCAGTAAACTGTTTGGTCACATATTAGTGCAAAGAAATAAAGCTAGAAAGAGAACTGGGGAATCTGAATGCTGTGCTCAGGACTTTCTCACATGACTTTCACAAAATTTACCTAACTTTTGATTTATTTAATTCAAATGAAAATTATTTATCTGAGAGAAAAAAAATAAAATAATAAAAAAAAAATATTTACAAAATTCACAAAAAAAATAGTTAGATGTTTTCAATCAAAAATTAAAAATAAATAGATAAATAAACTGAGGCCAAAATACAAAGATAACCAGTACTGGATTTGATTTAACCAAAAATTTGAATAAAACAAGAAAAATTTACCTTTTACATTTTAGAAATCAATCAAGATCTAAATGAAAAATATTCACTGCTTTTACAAATTAAATTACAGCATTCACATAATTACGAGATCTATGCAAATAATTTAAAAACAACAATATGGCATGCCTGTAAAAATTAAATATGTACCCTGAAAACAGTTTCTATCTGTACGTACACAATACCTCTACTGGCCAGTTTCGAATTCACAGAACGGTGTGCACACAAGTTCGAATTCACATCTTAGGGAAAGTCACTCTCCAGCGAATCACTCACAGTGTTTACCATGCAGTCGTCTTGGTTCTGGTTGAAGGCATCCAGTCCCAACGTGGGCGCCAATGTTGCAGGGGTGGTTTATATATAGGATGTAATAACAACCAAACTCCTGTCTAAGGGTTCATATATGTTTAATATGGATGTTCATCAAGTAAATGAATGGCCCTATCTATGGGACAAGGCCCATTCCTTAAAACACCAAAAACTACTGGATGCTTCAGCTTACATATTTCCAGGTCTGTTCTTAAGGTCTCAAGTCATGAAAGTCTTACAATTCTTTGTCTATAAACTCTAGTAAATTTTAACACTGCCAACCTGGCCAAAACTTCTGAGTAGTCTCACTAAAGCAACTGAAAACAACTCAGAACCACAACCAATAAAAAGACAGAACCCCAAGAGAATGACCTTGAACTTTATCGCTCACAAGTATATGTAAAGGGGTGGATCTAAGTTTTATATTAAACTCAATTTCATTTATATCAATAATACTGGTATTTATTCAATATTGTATGATATATAATATATACAATTAAAAACACACTGCTACAATATTATATGAACAACCTAGCTCGATAAAGATTTTCATTATAAATACAAACATGTATGCAGAAGTTTTTTTTTTTCCGGAATCATGTTAACAACGAAGAGAATAAAATAAAATTAATAACCATTATTTATTTCATAAAGGATTCAATAAATAATTTAATAAAAATATATTTCAATTTTATTCTAAATAAAACAACCACCATTCCTGTTTGACTTGAACTCTAAAACCCTTAAAGTGCCTCGTACCTGAGAACAATACACAAGGTTAGGTAAGATCAAATATCAGGTACTCAGGTGAAAAACTTATTATTCAATAGGCAAGTGCCTGGTACGTGTACCAAAAGAAGTAACAAGAAGAAAAACTATATAAGAAAAATTACTAGTGTTAAAATGCCGTTTTTGGTTCGATTTGTTTGGGGAGGGGGGTCTTATGAAGAGCGTCTTTTATTCTAATTTAATAATATTCGTTAACTTTTAATTAAATTCAAATTCACAATTAAATAAAATGCTGGGCGTGGTCGAAGTCAAAGGATATCTTCTGCAGATTTAAAAAAATCAAGATGTAAAGAAACAATGGAGGATTTTTTTGTAATCTAGCATCCGAATGAAGATATCTTGATATTTAAACTTTTTTTTAATGCCAAGGCAACGTTTAAGAGGTATTGTACGTTTTCTACCAGTTGAACATTTCTGGAGAGTTTGAATATGATGTCTTTCGATTGATTTATCATAATTTCACATTGGTCATTTCGTGCCATATATTCACCAAACCAAATTGTCCATTTCATCAGCCATTTAAAAGTAAAAATAAAAGTTAATATACACCGTAATTCTGGTCCTTCAACGGCATTATACAAATCTGCAGTAAAAAGAAGAAAACAATGCAGGCTGTGTCATTGACATCGTCACAAAATAATATTTGGGATTACAGCGGTGTGCATACTTTTTTTAATAACACAAATAAGTAAACGTTGATAATTTAAAAAATATTACACCAGGCAGTGTTCTTTGAAGATGGAAAAGCAAACAAATGAATGTTTAAACAAAATTTAACTATTTTATACGTCCTTATGTTTAAAATCATCACAATCACATAACGAGTATCTGCTACAATATTATTTGGGGCACTAAAAATGCTAATTGAGGGCGCTCGTGATTAAAATTCGGGGCATTCATGTTTGTACTTGGGCGCCGGCAAAAAATATCTGGGACGCTCATGCATGGGGCGTTCTGGTTTTGGGGCGAAACTATAGAAACCCAAATTGCTAAGTATAAAATTCTTATTTTAAGACATCAATAACAAAAAGAACAATCTACTAATTTAAAAAGTGGTATATATAGTGCTCTACAACACACTTTATAATAGTTAGACCCGCCCTATTTACTATATATTCTTACCAAATATGCTACTGGAAGGATATGGAAATAACGAACAGTATTCAATCTCAACGTCCATTAAACAAATATACAAAATAAGAGCAGAGCAAACACGGACCTCCGAAACATCAGAGGTGGGATCGGGTGCCATGGAGGAGTGAGATGAAAGACTTTATCTACATATTACATTCCAAAGGCTGACAGTAGCCCCACCCACTCAGAAGGCTTACACTTTATATTTATACCAAAGGTTGACAGTAGTTCCGACCCACTCAGAAGGCTTACACTTTATATTTATACCAAAGGCTGACAGTAGTTCCCATCCACTCAGAAGGCCTACACTTTTTATCTCATACGTATGGATGATACAACCCGTTGGATAAACCTATGCTTTATCAACGGGTAGATGCTTTATCAATAGCACTTCCGGCCGAACTACTTTTGACACGGTCCCTCGCTTCATTTTTTCGATGACCTAATTTGAAGAAATCACTTTGTTATGTTCAATTTTAAGAATAACTAAATTTTAAAAAGCACGTTAAATTTGAATAAATGAATACTTTTATGATAAATAATAAATATTTAATTTTAAATCCCGTTCCTTATCGAGATGTAAAATAGTGACGTAATAATCTTCTGCATGAAAGTCTTTGGTGCCTAATTTGGTAAAATGACGGAGGAAAAGAAATACGGCGAATTTTTCGTAAATTGCAAAGATTTCAAGGAGGTTCATGACCTTGAAAATGGTAGTAATGAAGAAAAAGATGTTAGTGAACATTTTGAAGGTGGTAAAAATATGCAAAAGGAAAAATCAATCACGGTGCCGGTTCAGGAAATTTCAGAAAAAGAGCAGTTAGAAGTTTTAAGCTCGTTATTTGAAGCGGAGGTGATGGAAAATAATGAGGAAATTTCAAAGGAAAATTTGGCAAGGTTTGTTCACTATGACAATGAAGAGATAGAAAAATTTATTCAAGAACACGCTGAGAAAAACACTCTATGATATCAATTTGTTAAAAACTTTCCTTCTTTCAAAAAATGAAAAGCGTGAATTCTTCAAAATTCCTCCTACAGAGTTAGATGTCTATGTAGCAAATTTCATATTAAGCGTTCGGAAAAAAGGGGGAGAGGAGTTTGAGCCAACTTCATTGAGAAGTCTGATTTCTAGTATCGACAGAGCTCTCCGACGACACCGCTACGAAACAAGCATAATTCAATCTCCTGAATTTATTTTCGCAGCAACAAAACAAGCTTTGAAAGCCAAACAAAAAGATCTAAAGCAAAAAGGGAAGGGAAACAGACCACAAAAGGCAGATCCATTATCCGATGATGATATAAATATTCTATATGACTCGGGAGTTTTGGGAGTTACTTCCCCTCAAGCATTATTAAATACAGTTTGGTTCAACAATGCAATTCATCTTGGGCTACGCGGACATCAGGAACATTACAATCTCTGTTGGGGGGATATTTCCTTGCAAAAAAATCCCGATGGCACGGAATATTTACAGCATTTTGAAAGGCAGACTAAAACCCGCACCGGTGTTAACACGCGTGACACTAGGAAAGTCTTAGGAAAAATATTTTCGGCCCCTCATTTGAATGAAAACAACCCGGTAGAAGTTTACAAAAAGTACGCCAGTCTGAGACCCCAAGGTTTTTCGGAACCAAATGATCCTTTCTACATAGCTACACGAACAATCCCTCTTTCTGACACACGAAGCGATAAATGGTTTATGAAACAAAGGCTTGGGGTGAATAAAATTGGAAAAATTTTGAATAATATGGTTGAAAAGTGTCCAAAACTTTCAGAATCTTGGAAAAGGCTTACAAATACCAGTACAAGAAAATACTGCGTTCAAAAACTCAGAGAAGAAAACATTGCGCCCACAGATATCATGCAAGTCACAGGACACAAAAACGTCAATTCTATCATTAACTACTCTGAGGTTACAATAAAAAAACAACAGGAAATGTCAGTTCTATTGTCGACAACAAAACGTAATTGTTCAACGGATATAGGCGATTCCCCTACCATAAACCAACCAGGGCCTAGACCTGTAGCAGTCGCAGGAAGTATTCAACAGGCTCAGTCACTATTTGCAGGGGCAATACTGCATGTAAACAACATGAATATTTACACTTACCAAAATGCCTCCCAGGACCTTGCTCCGTCGCCAGCGAAAAAATCCAAATGAACATATCAATCCTGATTAATAACAGTATTCTAGTCCAAAATTCCAATTTATATTTCCATGTAAAGTTACTTGCTTTATCACTAATAAACACGTTCCTTGTTTAACTCCTGAATACAATGTGTTTTTCTTTCAAATCAGCGAGTATTTGCAACTTTAAACAGTGTAAGCCTATGTAAATGAGGTCGTGTCATATTATTTTTAAAACCGAGTTTATAGCTTTCTAGTTTCAACAATGAAAATTTAAAAATGAATCCAAAGGTAAAAAAAGTAATTTAAGGCCAAATTTCAGTGATGCATTATTTTTTTAATAGTAAAATTGATCGATTGAAAAAGGTACTATATTTTATGTCGTAAGCTTAATTTAAGCGCAAAGAGGCGAGTTGCATCATCGATCAAGTAAAAAAAAAGGTGGAAAGGGAAAGTATCAAAACTTATTATGAAAATAAAATCGTATGAGATAAATAGAACATCTATAATTGTGTGATTTGATATTGGCTTTATCCAACTCGTTAAAATGGTGTATATTCGCTCGGCAAGCCTCGCGAATATATACACCATTTTAACTCGTTGGATAAAGCCAATATCAAATCACACAATATAGATATCCTCTATATATTTATACCAAAGGCTGACAGTAGATCCCACCCACTCAGAAGGCTTACACTTTATATTTATACCAAAGGTTGACAGTAGATCCCACCCACTCAGAAGGCTTACACTTTATATTTATACCAAAGGCTGACAGTAGTACCCACCCACTCAGAAGGCCTACACTTTATATTTATACCAAAGGCTGACAGTAGTACCCACCCACTCAGAAGGCCTACACTTTATATTTATACCAAAGGTTGACAGTAGCCCCACCCACTCAGAAGGCCTACACTTTATATTTATACCAAAGGTTGACAGTAGTCCCCACCCACTCAGAAGGCCTACACTTTATATTTATACCAAAGGTTGACAGTAGGCCCCACCCACTCAGAAGGCCTACACTTTATATTTATACCAAAGGCTGACAGTAGATCCCACCCACTCAGAAGGCCTACACTTTATATTTATACCAAAGGTTGACAGTAGTCCCACCCACTCAGAAGGCCTACACTTTATATTTATACCAAAGGTTGACAGTAGATCCCACCCACTCAGAAGGCTTACACTTTATATTTATACCAAAGGCTGACAGTAGTACCCACCCACTCAGAAGGCCTACACTTTATATTTATACCAAAGGCTGACAGTAGTACCCACCCACTCAGAAGGCCTACACTTTATATTTATACCAAAGGTTGACAGTAGGCCCCACCAACTCAAAAGGCCTACACTTTATATTTATACCAAAGGTTGACAGTAGTCCCCACCCACTCAGAAGGCTTACACTTTATATTTATACCAACGGTTTAATGTCGTCCCACCCACTCAGAAGTCTTACACTTTATATTTATACCAAAGGTTGACAGTAGGCCCCACCCACTCAGAAGGCCTACACTTTATATTTATACCAAAGGTTGACAGTAGTCCCACCCACTCAGAAGGCCTACACTTTATATTTATACCAAAGGCTGACAGTAGATCCCACCCACTCAGAAGGCTTACACTTTATATTTATACCAAAGGTTGACAGTAGATCCCACCCACTCAGAAGGCTTACACTTTATATTTATACCAAAGGTTGACAGTAGATCCCACCCACTCAGAAGGCTTACACTTTATATTTATACCAAAGGTTGACAGTAGTCCCCACCCACTCAGAAGGCCTACACTTTATATTTATACCAAAGGCTGACAGTAGATCCCACCCACTCAGAAGGCTTACACTTTATATTTATACCAAAGGCTGACAGTAGATCCCACCCACTCAGAAGGCTTACACTTTATATTTATACCAAAGGTTGACAGTAGTCCCCACCCACTCAGAAGGCCTACACTTTATATTTATACCAAAGGCTGACAGTAGATCCCACCCACTCAGAAGGCTTACACTTTATATTTATACCAAAGGCTGACAGTAGATCCCACCCACTCAGAAGGCTTACACTTTATATTTATACCAAAGGTTGACAGTAGATCCCACCCACTCAGAAGGCCTACACTTTATATTTATACCAAAGGCTTACAGTAGTCCCACCCACTCAGAAGGCCTACACTTTATATTTATACCAAAGGTTGACAGTAGATCCCACCCACTCAGAAGGCCTACACTTTATATTTATACCAAAGGCTGACAGTAGTCCCACCCACTCAGAAGGCCTACACTTTATATTTATACCAAAGGTTGACAGTAGGCCCCACCCACTCAGAAGGCCTGCACTTTATATTTATACCAAAGGTTGACAGTAGTCCCACCCACTCAGAAGGCCTACACTTTATATTTATACCAAAGGCTGACAGTAGATCCCACCCACTCAGAAGGCTTACACTTTATATTTATACCAAAGGTTGACAGTAGATCCCACCCACTCAGAAGGCTTACACTTTATATTTATACCAAAGGTTGACAGTAGATCCCACCCACTCAGAAGGCTTACACTTTATATTTATACCAAAGGTTGACAGTAGTCCCCACCCACTCAGAAGGCCTACACTTTATATTTATACCAAAGGCTGACAGTAGATCCCACCCACTCAGAAGGCTTACACTTTATATTTATACCAAAGGCTGACAGTAGATCCCACCCACTCAGAAGGCTTACACTTTATATTTATACCAAAGGTTGACAGTAGTCCCCACCCACTCAGAAGGCCTACACTTTATATTTATACCAAAGGCTGACAGTAGATCCCACCCACTCAGAAGGCTTACACTTTATATTTATACCAAAGGCTGACAGTAGATCCCACCCACTCAGAAGGCTTACACTTTATATTTATACCAAAGGTTGACAGTAGATCCCACCCACTCAGAAGGCCTACACTTTATATTTATACCAAAGGCTGACAGTAGTCCCACCCACTCAGAAGGCCTACACTTTATATTTATACCAAAGGTTGACAGTAGATCCCACCCACTCAGAAGGCCTACACTTTATATTTATACCAAAGGCTGACAGTAGTCCCACCCACTCAGAAGGCCTACACTTTATATTTATACCAAAGGTTGACACTAGCCCCCACCCACTCAGAAGGGTTACACTTTATATTTATACCAAAGGCTGACAGTAGTCCCCACCCACTCAGAAGGCCTACACTTTATATTTATACCAAAGGCTGACAGTAGCCCCACCCACTCAGAAGGCTTACACTTTATATTTATACCAAAGGCTGACAGTAGCCCCCACCCACTCAGAAGGCTTACACTTTATATTTATACCAAAGGTTGACAGTAGTCCCGCCCACTCAGAAGGCCTACACTTTATATTTATACCAAAGGTTGACAGTAGCCCCAACCACTCAGAAGGCTTACACTTTATATTTATACCAAAGGTTGACAGTAGTCCCATCCACTCAGAAGGCTAACACTTTATATTTATACCAAAGGCTGACAGTAGATCCCACCCACTCAGAAGGCCTACACTTTATATTTATACCAAAGGCTGACAGTAGCCCCGCCCACTCAGAAGGCTTACACTTTATATTTATACCAAAGGCTGACAGTAGCCCCATCCACTCAGAAGGCTAACACTTTATATTTATACCAAAGGCTGACAGTAGATCCCACCCACTCAGAAGGCCTACACTTTATATTTATACCAAAGGCTGACAGTAGTTCCCACCCACTCAGAAGGCTTACACTTTATATTTATACCAAAGGCTGACAGTAGTTCACACCCACTCAGAAGGCTTACACTTTATATTTATACCAAAGGCTGACAGTAGTTCCTACCCACTCAGAAGGCCTACACTTTATATTTATACCAAAGGTTGACAGTAGATCCCGACCACTCAGAAGGCCTACACTTTATATTTATACCAAAGGTTGACAGTAGTTCCCACCCACTCAGAAGGCTTACACTTTATATTTATACCAAAGGCTGACAGTAGTTCACACCCACTCAGAAGGCTTACACTTTATATTTATACCAAAGGCTGACAGTAGTTCACACCCACTCAGAAGGCTTACACTTTATATTTATACCAAAGGCTGACAGTAGTTCCTACCCACTCAGAAGGCCTACACTTTATATTTATACCAAAGGTTGACAGTAGCCCCCGACCACTCAGAAGGCCTACACTTTATATTTATACCAAAGGTTGACAGTAGTTCCCGCCCACTCAGAAGGCCTACACTTTATATTTATACCAAAGGTTGACAGTAGTTCCCGCCCACTCAGAAAGCTTACACTTTATATTTATACCAAAGGCTGACAGTAGCCCCCACCCACTCAGAAGGCTTACACTTTATATTTATATCAAAGGCTGACAGTAGTTCCCATCCACTCAGAAGGCCTACACTTTATATTTATACCAAAGGTTGACAGTAGCCCCCATCCACTCAGAAGGCCTACACTTTATATTTATACCAAAGGTTGACAGTAGTTCCCACCCACTCAGAACGCCTACACTTTATATTTATACCAAAGGTTGACAGTAGATCCCGACCACTCAGAAGGCTTACACTTTATATTTATACCAAAGGCTGACAGTAGCCCCCGCCCACACAGAAGGCTTACACTTTATATTTATACCAAAGACTGACAGTAGCCCCCGCCCACTCAGAAGGCTTACACTTTATATTTATACCAAAGGTTGACAGTAGTTCCTACCCACTCAGAAGGCCTACACTTTATATTTATACCAAAGGTTGACAGTAGCCCCCGACCACTCAGAAGGCCTACACTTTATATTTATACCAAAGACTGACAGTAGTTCACACCCACTCAGAAGGCTTACACTTTATATTTATACCAAAGGCTGACAGTAGTTCCTACCCACTCAGAAGGCCTACACTTTATATTTATACCAAAGGTTGACAGTAGCCCCCGACCACTCAGAAGGCCTACACTTTATATTTATACCAAAGGCTGACAGTAGTATCACCGACACCTGGGGGAGTTAACAATGGGGGTATTGTGTAAGAGAACAATGGGGAGAACAATGGAGGGGACAATGGAGACCCAGATGACCTTGACCGACTTATGGTCGAGTGCCCTTTGACAATGGTGTAGCCTTGACCCAGAAAGGGGAGAGCACAAGGGAACAATGAGGTATAGAAAAAAAGGAAACAATGGAGAGTGGGGAAAACCCAGTGACGTCAATAAGACCAAACGATATGTTCACAAAGGGTTGTTCACGGATCCCTAACTGGGGATTTTCCATCAGGGATTTCGTTGGTACCCCTTTATGGGTTTTTTATTCTCCTTTTACGCATTGATACAAGTAACAATGAGACACGGAATCCAGTTATACAATGAATAAAGAATATCAATATGGATACGAGAAGTTAAAAAAGAGGACGCCGTGGAGATTTAAATATGACCTGTATAGTGGAGATTGTAGTAAATTTGTTAATTCAACTATGTAACATCTGGTATACACAAGAGTCAAATGAGGGTATTTAAATAATGAACTCATTTGAGAAGCGTTGACTTT